>NC_057798.1:219195187-219268595 GCF_018294505.1 Triticum aestivum | reverse complement strand
GCCGGCGCCCCGCCTCCAGCCGTCGCCCGCGCCCGCCGCCGGCCGGATCCGGTCCGGGGCCACCTCCTCGGTGCTTCCCCGACCTCGCCGGAGACTCCCTCGACTCCAACTCCGGCGACCTCCCCGGCGGTCCTCGAAATCCGCGCAATCCCGAGGTTGACCCCGTAATCCATTAAGTCCCAGATTTTTGACATAATCATGTCATGTTTGGCCTGCTGTATCTCTGCATCCGTAGCTCCGTTTCGTGCGTGTAATATGTCAAATTGTTCGCCTCGACGAGTACTTCATTTCATTCCATTGAATCATATTCATTTGAGCTCATCTTGATGCCCGAAATGCTGTTGGAAGAGTGCATGTTGATGTTAATCTGCTGGAACTGTTATAACATGCTCATTTGTCATTTTTGCCATGATTGATGTGTGCATCCTATGAGTATGAGCTCTACATGTGTTTTGATCTATGCCATGCCATCTTTCCAGTGGTGCCAACCATGTATTTTTGTGAGTTGTGTGCTGAGTGCATCGAGCTTGTTAAGTAGGGTACTTGCTGTTGCTGTTTTCCTGACAGATTCTGTTATATTTTGTTGCTATGTAAACATGTTGCTACTAATCATTCTATGCATAATCTAGAGATGTTCTATAAACATGTTTTGATCTACATGTCTTGCTCTATCCATTCATGCCCTTGATTGCAATTATAGCCTGTTGTAGCTTGTTGTTATCTTGCTCCAAAGTTTGCTAAATGATGTTGCTGTCAGCCTGTTAACATTAAGTTCACTTGTTCCCATGTGTTTTGCTAGTGTTCCATGCACCCTATGACCTTGCTCTTGACATGCTTAGCTTCATAAACATGCCTTCTTACTGTTGGTTGCCTTGCCATGCCATGTATTGCTCTGTGGTGAGTGGTTCAAACTCACCAACATGCCTACTTATTGTTGTTCCTGCCATGTATGAATCTGTAATATAACTTGTCATGTTTACATGGGTGCCATCATATTTTCTGTGCCCTTTTGGCTCATGGTCAGTAAGGGACTTTTGATCTATGCAATTAGTAGATTCATGCCATGCCTTTGTTTTCCATGATAAGTTCCTGTAACATGTTGTTTGATAGCTCTAAACATTGCAACCTGATGTTATTTCTGCCAAGTCTGAAACTGTTATTATTTGCAATATCTCCACGTCTTTTTGAGCATGTTCTAGTGATTTCTGGAGATAGCTCGGTGTTCATGTTTTGTTATGCTTTACCTGTACTTCATGCCCATGCCTTTTGTTATTACGTTGAGATGCTGTAGCTTGTTGTTTTGATGCTTGTAAGATGCCTAGTTGCTGTTATGGACAGATTGTTGTTATGACTTGTATAGTGTGTGTGTGTGTTGCACCGTTGCTCCGTTTTGAGTGTGCTCTATATGAAACTTGCTTGATTTTGCATGTAGTTTCATATTATCATGTTGCATCCTTGTTTTGAGGTGTTTGCTTGATGTTTGGGTGCATTTTGCATCAATGCCATGCTTAACTTGTTTTGCTCATATCTTTTAGGCCGTAGCTCCGAATCTAATGAACTTTATATGTAACTTGACTAGAATCTCGTGTAGATCATCGTGGTGCATCTTAACTTGCTGCTTAACAACTTCAACTTAAGGTTTGTTCAGATCTGGACCAATTTCGAAATATGCATATGAGGACTTACCGGAATTGTTATATGTTGTTCCCGGCCTCATTTAAACTTGCTTTGATGTGTTGTTCTTGTTTGCATCATCTCTTGCCATGAGTAGCTTCATGTAGTTATGTCATGCATCATGCTTGTTGTGCATCATGCCTTGTCTATGTGTGGGGTGTTTACCATGTTGTGTGCTTCTTCTCGATAGTTCCCGTTTCGTTGCGATCGTAAGGATGCGTTCGTCTACGTGTGGTTCGTCTTCGTGGCTTCATCTTCTTCACGGACTCGTTCTTCTTCCTTGCGGGATTTCAGGCAAGATGACCGCTACCCTGGATCTCACTACTATCATTGCTATGCTAGTTGCTTCGTTCTATCGCTATGCTGCGCTACCTATTACCTGTTTATCCAGCCATCCCATATTGCCATGAACCTCTAACCTTTGACACCTTTCCTATGCAAACCGTTGTTTGGCTATGTTACCGCTTTTGCTCAGCCCTCTTATAGCGTTGCTAGTTGCAGGTGAAGTTGAAGATTTCTCCATGGTGGACAGGGTATATATTGGGATATCACAATATCTCTTATTTTATTAATGCATCTATATACTTGATAAAGGGTGGAAGGCTCGGCCTTATGCCTGGTGTTTTGTTCCACTCTTGCCGCCCTAGTTTCCGTCATACCGGTGTTATGTTCCCGGATCTTGCGTTCCTAACGCGGTCGGGTGATTTATGGGACCCCCTTGACAGTTCGCTTTGAATAGAACTTGTCCAGCAAGGCCCAACCTTGATTTTACCATTTGCCTCACCACCACCTACTTTTTCCCTTGGGAGTCGCTCTCTCGAGAGTCATCTTTATTTTAGCCCCCCCGGGCCAGTGCTTGTCTAAGTGCTGGTCCGAACCGAGTAGACTGCGGGGCCCCCTCGGGGCAACTCGAGGTCTGGTTTTACTCGTAGGATGTCTCATCCGGTGTTGCCCTGAGAACGAGATATGTGCAGCTCCTATCGGGATTGTCGGCGCATCGGGCGGCTTTGCTGGTCTTGTTTTACCATTGTCGAAATGTCTTGTAAACCGGGATTCCGAGACTGATCGGGTCTTCCTGGGAGAAGGTCTATTCCTTCGTTGATCGCGAGAGCTTGTCATGGGCTAAGTTGGGACACCCCTGCAGGGTATAAACTTTCGAGAGCCGTGCCCGCGGTTATGTGGCAGATGGGAATTTGTTAATGTCCGGTTGTAGATAACTTGACACCTGATCCGAATTAAAACGCATCAACCGCGTGTGTAGCCGTGATGGTCTCTTCTCGACGGAGTCCGGAAAGTGAACACGGTTTCTGTGTTATGTTTGACGTAAGTAGGTGTTCAGGATCACCTCTTGATCATTGCTAGATTCACGACTGTTCCTTTGCTTCTCTTCTCGCCCTCATTTGCGTATGTTAGCCACCATATCATGCTTAGACGCTGCTGCAACCTCACCACTTTACCCCTTCCTTTCCCATTAAGCTTTGCTAGTCTTGATACCCATGGTAATGGGATTGCTGAGTCCTCGTGGCTCACAGATTACTACAACAACAGTTGCAGGTACAGGTTATGCGATGATCATGACGCGAGAGCGATGTTTGATTGTTTGGAGTTCTTCTTCTGCTTCTTCTTCGATCAGGGATAGGTTTCAGGTCGGCAGCCTGGGCTAGCAGGGTGGATATTGTTTGAGTTTCTGTTTATGATTCATCCGTAGTCGGATGTTGTTCTTGTATGTTGTATTCATGTGATATTGTATGTATTGGATGTATCCCCATCTATTATGTAATGTTGATGTAATGATATCCACCTTGCAAAAGCGTTCCAATATGCGGGTCTATCCTTGGTGGGACCTTCGAGTTCCTTTTAGATAGGGTCGCATATTGGGCGTGACAAGGGTTTGGTCCGGCGAGCGGGTGGGGAGGAATATATGTGGGGTCGGGTGGGTTAGCGTGAGCGGGTCCAAAGTGGCGGGCGTGCGTGAGCATCCCCATATCCTCCCCATATTTAGGCTGGATATGAGGTGTGCCGATCAGCCCGTGCATTTTAGGGCCGTTTGAGGGGTCCGTCTGGATTAAATTTTTACGACCGGACAGTGACCGGGCGATCCGTCCCGGACAATATAAGACGGGTTTGAGGGCCTGTTTGGTTCCAATAAGTAAGTCAGGTGACTTAAAACCAGTGACTTATAAGTCACGCCTGTTTGGTAGTCACCTGACTTATAAGTCACCTGACACACCTTACCACACCAATCAACATCATGCAGGTGATGGGACCCACGCAAAAAAGGGGTGACTTATAAGTTTTAAGTTGGGGTGGAGCAACTTATGACTTATAAGTTAGGGTGATTTATAAATCGGGTCTGTTTGGCAAAATAAGTCACTTTTTTCACTTTTCGACTTATAAGTTGGTGACTTATTTGGAACCAAACAGGCTCTGAGACGTCCGACGGTAGATGCCCTTACTTTTCATTGTTCAATCTTTTTCACATTCCTGGATCTATGCGGAAGCAAAGGTTTCCCTCGGCGGAAGCAAAGGCTAACCTTTGCGCAAAGGTAAACGAAGACACGAGCTGGGATAGGGAGATGAGTGGGCATGCTCATCTTCGCAAAACAACGACACGAACCGACCCGCCGCTACGACGAGTCACGACTGAACCCACCCAGCCAAGCGGTCGCTGCTGTGTCAGCAGCCAGCGGGACCCGTCGTCATCTCGGCAAAGCAAATATTCGCAGAGCCACGGCACGTGGACGCCGAGCTTCAGGCCACTTCGCCCTGCGCTCCAAGCCGCCGACAATGCAGGCCCACCAACCCTGACCGCAACAGGTTGGGCTGCCCAGCTTGCAATACGCTCGGGGAAGCAGCGACGCACCAGACCCCGCCTCGCACGCCAGCCGCCACCGCCGCCTCCCCCGCCCCGCCGGCGGACCAGACGACATGGAGTGCCTGAGGCGGGCGAACCCGTTCCGCGCGTGCGCGGGGCTGCGGGTTCTGGGGTACCTCATGCTGGCGCTCGTCGCCGCCATCGTCGCCGCCTCCTACTACGCCGTCGTCGTCTACGCCTGGGGCCCACTGCTCCTACGCGGGGGCAGCGGAGGCTCCGTAGCCGCGGCCGCTCTCGTCCTCGCCGCCTTCCACCTCCTTGTAAGCGCCGCCACCCCGTCTCTCTTTACTATCTAATTTCAGTAGATATGCCTTGAGGAATTCGTCGTGTGGTGCTAGGCAGTAGCCTCTGTTTTTTCCTTGATCTCGGCATTTTTATACGTCAAATCGCGCATTCCCGCGTCGTAACTGCTTTTCGATTACAATTCCGGTGGGCTTGTTATGTTGTGCTTATACTGCGGATCATATATTTATCGAACAAATTATGTCTCAAGAAATACTGCATACCCTTCGAAATTACCTTTTGAGGGCCCTTTCTTATTGTTGACTTTGTGCATTGAGTAACTCAATATATAAGAACATCACCAGATGCTATGGTTATACTCTTATTCAACTACTTTTTTCATGCTTCAAGCTATTGATAGATATTTTATGGTCAAACAAGTCAGTAGCATTAGATCGAACCGTATTGGACGATAATACCTAGACATGATATTTTGAGCCGCTATTCTTGTTATTCACCAAACTGTATTTACTACTCCCTCCGTTCCTAAATATAGGCCTTTTTAGAGATTTCAATACGGACTCTACATAAGGATGTATATAGTCATATTTTAGAGTCTAGATCCACTCATTTTGCTCCGTATGTAGTCCGTATCGGAATCTCTAAAAAGGCTTATATTTTAGGAACGGAGGGAGTAGCTTTTAGATTTTCGGTTTGAAATATTGAGCATGGCAAAGGATGTGTTGGTTTCTTCCAATTAGACTGAATTATTCACCATAAGCGCCTTACATTACTTGCTATCATGGAATTCTCTTTTCTTTAAATGAGAAAATCAGGCCATGATTGTGTTTGTTTCTGTTTTGTTTAAATTTCTTCAGGGTTCTTGTTTCTTCTGCAGCTTATAATGATGCTATGGTGCTACTTTATGGTTGTTTTTACGAATCCTGGAGCTGTACCTGAAAACTGGAGACATGCTGCTGAAGAGGATGGTATGCATGCAAACAACAGTAGCACCATATCAAATAATATTGCTACAGATTGTGTGAATCCTCCATCCACTTCAGAGGAGCAAGGACATGCGCCTAGATATTGCGCTCGTTGTCAAAATGGAAAACCTCCACGTTGCCATCATTGTTCTGTCTGTAAGTCAGCCTTCTTCATTGTGTCAATTAATTTATAATATGCCATTGTTTCAAACCAACCTTCATACTTCAGGAAAAATGATTTTTGTCATCCAATATAAATCGGTTGGTTATGATGCGAATGATCTTGCAAGTGCTGGATTATGGTCACTGAACTGGATTGAATGTCGCTTTAGTACCGATGTTACTTTCAATGAATAACGGTCAGTTTGCGGTTGCTGAACTGTATTCCGCCGAACTTAATTTATAATCTGCTATGGCAAAATAGTCGCGTAAGTAGGGATACATTGATTGAAACAAAAGTTTTAATAGACAAAAGCTGGAAAGGTAAGGTGGAATATCATTAATCCATTGCAATGCTAAAAGCAGCCCGCGAAAGGGTGATCTGTAAAGCAGCTTGTGTGCTTTTCTTTTATAGTTAGTTTGTTACCGATAAATGCATGAAAGTCATCTATCCCTTCTATTACATTCTTATTTTGACCTGTGTATTTGACTATGTAGGTGACAGATGCGTGCTGAAAATGGATCATCACTGTGTTTGGGTAGTAAATTGTGTTGGAGCAAGGAATTACAAGTATTTTCTCCTTTTCCTGGTAGGATTGGAACACTCATTGGGAAATTGATTATTGAAACACTTATTGGAAAATTAATCTCGGATAGTGCATAATGGTTTTCTGAGAGCGCATTTTTATATAACTTCAGCAAGATTTTAAGTTGCTGTTCAGTTAGGATTGGGTGTAGTGAAAATATTTTGTATTAGTAAGCTATAGTCTCTTATACCTGTTCTGGACTTGTATGAAAACCATGCTAGAGTGATTTTGCAGACATGTATTTTTGTTGTGGGATATACTAGTTCTGTCGTGCCATAGCGAAACAAGATTTTATACTTTTTTTGGGCCCTAAATCTACCTTAAGAAATCTTATTTTGATGAGAACCTGATGTCCAAACAGGCAAACTAGGCCTTGCGGGTTGTTAGGATCTTGGCTGTAAGCAAAATTGGTTGAACTATTTTATGGGCTAACCACCTGACCTTTTTGGCCTAGGTCATGCTTTTATGAAACTGCCAATTGCTAGTTTTTCTAAAAAAAACACTTCAAAATAGCAGAATAACTAAAAATGATGCTCTCCAATCAGATTTTCACCAAATGCTATTGTAATGTAACACAAAATTATGAATCAGTATTGCTAAAACTTCTCAGAGAGTTTATGCCACCAATTGGCTTGTTATCATTTTGTAGCCACATATTTGTGTTTTTTCTAGTATCTTAGAGTATGTGGTTTGCCTTTTCAGGTTCATTCAACAAATTTATGCCACCTATTGGCTTGATATCATGTTGTAGGCTTTTAGCCCCATATATGTGTGTTGTTTCCTCGATGACAATAAGCACTTCCATATTTTGTTGTGATATTATCTGATAGGTTCATGCACTCATTATACCAGAATTTGCATGTTTAGGATTGTCGGACTTGCTCATCTTTATTTGTTTTTCAAACTGTAGGTAGCAAGAAAGACATGGAAGTATACATTGATTTTAAAAACAGAAAGACATGGAAAAGCTTTAACGAAAACCTTTAACGTTGTCTTGTGTTATACTAAGTGCTAACTTACCAAATCTGACGACAGTCGTACTCTGTTCTCCACGCTGGGACTCTGGTTGGCTTCAGCCACATATAAGTGTTGGGCATAAGCATAACGAGCCTTGCGACTCATAAGGGCACAAACAAACTACAACACAAGTTACTTATAATTATGTTTCCTGTCAATTGTCTACACTTCCTATAAATTATGTTCCCAACCTGCTTCTTTAGCTTCCGTTCTACTTATTACTTTTAAAGTGCACTATCTTTGCATTATAGGTGTATACTTTCCTCGAGACTGTGCTGGATACATTGGTGCTACTTCCAAGCTTTATTATCTTCTTTCATGATGGAAGTAGGCGCCCCAGTTCAGCTGGTGATATTGCCATTCTATTTCTTGCTTTCGGTAAGCCTCTTCCTTTCAAACTAATCTTAAAGGTTTGTGGTTGAACTTACCCTGCTCCTATGGTTTTACTGCAGTTCTAAATTTGGCGTTTGCGCTGAGCCTCCTTTGCTTCATATGCATGCACACGTCTCTTGTTGCCAGTAATACGACTTCTATCGAGGTAAAGGATTTGTGATGTGAATACTTTTGGTTTCCTGTTTGCCACTGTTCGTAAGTACATAATTCCTTGATTGAACTGTTAAACTTCGTTTTGCATTTATTCGGAGTTACTGGTTGATCTTCAGGTCGTGTGACCAACTGACATCACACACCTGTTAAAATAATATCATGTAGCTCATTATATTGGTACTTGATAACCTAGTATTTCATGACCTTCATTTTGTAGTTAAAGTCACTGGTAGTACAACAGTACAAGAACAATCTAGGTTTCAGCTTGAATTTCTTTGCAAGAATAACGAGATTTTGGTTGTATAGTGACTTGCTGCTGCTGGCATGCCCAAATGATATGTTTTTTTGTACTGGTTAAACTAATTCCAGGTATACGAGCGAAAGAAAACATGCTCATGGGAGTATGACCTAGGATGGAGAAAAAACTTGGAGCAGGTATTTTACCTGCATTTCCGTTCGTCCCATCACCTTAATTCCATACGAACCTTCTGAAATATTGTGTACTGCAGGTATTTGGCACCAACAAGTTGCTCTGGTTTCTTCCTATGTACTGTACCGAGGATCTGCAAAACATTCCTACAATTCAAGGCCTTGAATTCCCTACTCGTTCTGATGCAGTGCTGTAATTGCGATTTGGTTGGGAGTATATTCTTGTTATACCATGCGGCCATCTCACTTGTAGATTAAACCGTCTTATTTCTGTACAGAATCATTATTTTTCTGTACAAAGCTACTTCATCCGTCCGAATTTAGGGCAACTCCAATCCGCGTCACCAATCACCCGCAGATGTATGCACTGGACAGTCTAGACATTTTTGGTCATCCAACGACGGTCACCAAATTTGTCCGGACCGGTCCGGACGTTTGAAATCTCACAAACTAGGATCAACCGGGGGAGTTCAAACTGTTGCCACGTCGGACTCAAACAATAGGGACCACCCAAAACCCGTCTCTCTTCCTTTGTCCTGTATTCATGCTGGATGACGATGATGGATGCTTAGGGAGAAGTGATGACGATGCTATGGCGACGAGGCTCTCTTCATAGAGGTGCGTGTGAGGTATTATATGGCGACGAGGCCCTCTTCATATACGTTTGAAATCTCACAAACTAGGATCAAACTGGGGGAGTCCGAACGTTTGCCACGTCGACTCAAACAATGCAGACCACTCTTGTACTTCATGGATGTCTGTGTGTGAGGTATCATGGTTCTTACCTAGTTTTTCTTTTTCAAGAGTACGCATATCGCGTACCATAGCTTGATAGAAGATAGAAAGCGTATGTACATGCATCAGAGCCACAAGTCGGCTGAGGCATGAAGGACACTCCACTCCTACTCCTGCTATCTCACACTACTACTCACACCACACGCTAACTCCTTTTCCTCCTGCGAGCGTCCACAAATGTAGCTCTTCGAAGATCCTTGTGACTAGCTCCGTGGCACTCATCCAACTGGAATTATCGCGGAACACTCGGTTGTTTCTTTGTTTCCATATGCTCCAGCAAACTAGGCTCACAAGTGAGTTGAAAGCACGGCGGTGTGTTTTTGTGGATGTGTTTGCGAGCAGCACCCCACCAAGTCTCCAGAGTGTTGTTGCCATCGGGTATGAGTAGTGTATCTATCCTGCTCCTGGAGAAGGTCGTGAACCATACTTGCTTAGAGTAGGCACATTGAGTCATAATGTGGTCTACGTTGTCCTCTTCTTGGTCGCAGAGAAAGCAAGATGAAGTTTGTTCTTGTAGACCATGTCGCAGCCTACGGTCAGAAGTCCAGACACAGTATTGCAAAGCTAGCCACATGAAGATTTTGATGGGTAAAGGCGCCCAGCACTTCCAGATCCAGCAAGCAAATGCGGCCTTAATTGCTCCCATGAATAGCATCTTATAAGCCGAAGCAGAAGTGTAGACTCCGCGTTCGTTCCATGGCCAGATCGCCTCATCTTGCTGGTTGGGGTTGAGCTGCGTGTTCAGCATGATCTCCCAAAGTCGGATCAGCTGGATTAGGCCATCGGTGGACAACTCTCCTGTTATGTCCGATGCCCATCTATGATTTAGTAATCCATCCTTCACCAATCTCTTGTTGGCGGTTTGGGTGCGAATCAGTTTCTTGACATCAGGTGCAATATCATCGATCGAGGCCCCATCAATCCATCTGTCCTTCCAAAATAGCACCTTATCCCCAGATCCTAACCTCCAATGCACCAAGCTGTTGAAAGCTATCTGAACTTGTGGGTCGCATGTCATCGACAGACCGTGCCATGGTTTAGTGGAATCAGTGCGTTGTATCCACTCCCAGCGCAGTCTTAAAGCTAGACCGTGTCTTTTTAGGTCCATGATGCCGAGGCCGCCCAGCTCCTTAGGTCTACATACCTTTTGCCAAGAGACTAAGCACTGCCCTCCATGAATCTGCTCTGTTCCTTCCCAGAAGAAAGCTCGACATCTCTTGTTCACACACTCAACAGCCCATTTTGGTGCATCTGCCACAAGTAGATGATGCGTCGGCCTAGCCATAACGACGTCATGAACAAGAACCAGCCGGCCCGCGCGAGTAATAAGTCCTCGTTGCCATCCAGGGAGGAAGTTCAAAACGTTGTCCACGATCGGTTGCCACTCCGCTCGAGTCAGTTGCCAGATAGATAGCTGCAGCCCGAGGTATTTGCATGGGAATTTGTCCATCTTCCATGGTAGGGCTGCTGCTACAAGTTCCTTGTCTCCTTCCTCCTTGCGGATCAGAATTGCCGCAGATTTAGCAAAGTTAACTTTCAGTCCTGATGCTGTCCCAAAAATGAGCATGGCCTCTTTGACGAACCGGAGATCGGGCAGAGAAGGCCAGATAAATAGCACCACATCATCAGCATATATCGAGATTCTTTGCATCGAGGTGCAGCCTGGCATCGTACTGAGGACTCCCATCTCCTGGCCTTTAGACACGATCGATGTCAGGACATCCATGGCGATGACAAAGAGTAGGGGAGAGATTGGATCGCCTTGTTTGAGACCTTGGGCATGCATGAATTTCGGCCCAGCATATCCATTTACTACCACTCTAGACGAAGCTGTGGTAAGTAGGGTTGCAATACATGAGAGCCAAAGATCAGGGAATCCCTTGGCCCTGAGGACTTCAAAAAGGAAGGGCCATGCTATGGTGTCGAAAGCACGAGATATGTCCAGCTTAAGCATAACTCGCTTGGCCTTCCTACGGTGAAGGGATCTGGCCACTTGTCGAACTAGCACGAAGTTGTCGTGCAAGTTTCTCCCTTTTATGAAAGCCGATTGGTTTGCTTGAACAAGTTCACACATGCGAGGGCATAGCCTATTGGATAGAAGTTTTGAGCAGATTTTGGGCAAGCTGTGCACCAACGTTATGGGCCTGAAGTCTCCAATGTGGCAGGCGTCCGGCCTCTTGAGAATGAGAGTAATCAAGGCCTGGTTGAGCCGGCCAAAGCCATGCCCATTATCCATGAAGATCTTGTGAATCACTGCCATAATATCATCCTTGATGATGCTCCAAGCTTTCTGGAAGAAAATTCCAATAAATCCGTCCGGACCCGGGGCACGGTCCGAGGGCATCTCCTTGATGGTTGCCCACACCTCTTCCTCTGTAAATATCGCGGTCTGATCCTCCAAGTCCAATGGTGTGATGCCTAGAAAGTCTAGGTCCAGAGTGTGCTCGCGAACAGTGGACGTACCCAGCAACTCCTTGTAAGTATTATAGAAGATGCGTTCCTTGCCAATTTGATTTGTGATCAGGTTTCCCTCATGTGAGAGAGCAGGGATGAAATTCTTAACTTTTCTGCCGTTGGCCACGAGTTAGAACAGTTTGGAGCTAGCGTCACCATCCTGGATGTTGGGGAACGTAGCAGAAATTCAAAAATTTTCCTACGTAACACCAAGATCTATCTATGGAGAGACCAGCAACGAGTAGAAAGGGGAGTGCATCTACATACCCTTGTAGATCGCTAAGCGGAAGCGTTCAAGTGAACGGGGTTGATGGAGTCGTACTCGTCGTGATTCAGATCACCGATGATCCTAGTGCCGAACGGACGGCACCTCCGCATTCAACACACGTACAGCTCGACGATGTCTCCCACGCCTTGATCCAGCAAGGAGAGAGGGAGAGGTTGAGGAAGACTCCATCCAACAGCAGCACAACGGCGTGGTGGTGGTGGAGGAGCGTGGCAATCCTGCAGGGCTTCACCGAGCACCTACGGGAGAGGAGATGTGTCACGGGAGGGAGAGGGAGGCAACCAAAGGCCTTAGGTATGATTGCTCCTCCTTTTCCCCACTATATATAGGGCCAAGGGAGAGGGGGAGGGCGCAGCCTTGCCCCCTCCTCCAAGGAAGGGGTGCGGCTAAGGATGGGGAGGAGTCCATCCTCCCCAAGGCACCTCGGAGGTGCCTTCCCCCTTGAGGACTCTTCCCTCCCCAAGTTTCCTTGCGCATGGGCCTCTTGGGGATGGTGCCCTTGGCCCATGTAGGCCAAGGCGCACCCCCTACAGCCCATGTGGCCCCCGGGGCAGGTGGCCCCACCCGGTGGGCCCCCGGGACCCTTCCGGTGGGCCCGGTACAATACCGATGACCCCGAAACTTGTCCCGATGGCCGAAACAGGACTTCCTATATATAAATCTTTACCTCCGGACCATTCCGGAACTCCTCGTGACGTCCGGGATCTCATCCGGGACTCCGAACAACATTCGGTAACCACATACAAGCTTCCTTTATAACCCTAGCGTCATCGAACCTTAAGTGTGTAGACCCTACGGGTTCGGGAGACATGCAGACATGACCGAGATGTTCTCCGGTCAATAACCAACAGCGGGATCTGGATACCCATGATGGCTCCCACATGTTCCACGATGATCTCATCGGATGAAACACGATGTCAAGGACTTAATCAATCCCGTATTCAATTCCCTTTGTCTAGCGGTATTTTACTTGCCCGAGATTCGATCGTCGGTATCCAATACCTTGTTCAATCTCGTTATCGGCAAGTCACTTTACTCGTTCCGTAACACATCATCCCGTGATCAAATCCTTGGTCACATTGCGCATATGATGATGTCCTACCGAGTGGGCCCAGAGATACCTCTCCGTTTACACGGAGTGACAAATCCCAGTCTCGATCCGCATAAAACAATAGATACTTTCGGAGATACCTGTAGTGCACCTTTATAGTCACCCAGTTACGTTGTGACGTTTGATACACCCAAAGCACTCCTACGGTATCCAGGAGTTATACGATCTCATGGTCAAAGGAAGAGATACTTGACATTCGCAAAGCTCTAGCAAATGAACTACTCGATCTTTTGTGCTAGTCTTAGGATTGGGTCTTGTCCATCACATCATTCTCCTAATGATGTGATCCCGTTATCAACGACATCCAATGTCCATAGCCAGGAAACCATGACTATCTGTTGATCACAACGAGCTAGTCAACTAGAGGCTCACTAGGGACATATTGTGGTCTATGTATTCACACGTGTATTACGATTTCCGAATAATACAGTTATAGCATGAATAAAAGACAATTATCATGAACAAGGAAATATAATAATAACACTTTTATTATTGCCTCTAGGGCATATTTCCAACAGTCTCCCACTTGCACTAGAGTCAATAATCTAGTTCACATTGTCATGTGATTAACACTCACAGGTCACATCGCCATGTGACTAATACCCAAGAGTTTACTAGAGTCAGTAGTCTAGTTCACATCACTATGTGATTAACACTCAATGAGTTTTATGTTTGATCATGTTGCTTGTGAGAGAGGTTTTAGTCAACGGGTCTGAACCTTTCAGATCCGTGTGTGCTTTACAAATCTCCATGTCATCTCCTAGATGCAGCTACCACGCTCTATTTGGAGCTATTCCAAACAACTGTTCTACTTGGAGCTATTCTAAATTATTGCTCCATTATATGTATCCGGACTCTCTACTCAGAGCTATCCGGATAGGTGTTAAGCTTGCATCGACGTAACTTTTACGACGAACTCTTTTACCACCTCCATAATCGAGAAAAATTCCTTAGTCCACTAGTTACTAAGGATAACTTTGACCGCTGTCCTATGATCCATTGATGGATCACTCTTGTACCCCTTGACTGACTCATGGCAAGGCACACTTTCGGTGCGGTACACAGCACGGCATACTGTAGAGCCTACGTCTAAAGCATAGGGGACGACCTTCGTCCTTTCTCTCTATTCTGCCGTGGTCGAGCTTTAAGTCTTAACTTTGTACCTTACAACTCAGGCAAGAACTCCTTCTTTGACTGGTCCATCTTGAACACCTTCAAGATCATGTCAAGGTATGTGCTCATTTGAAAGTATTATTAAGCATTTTGATCTATCCTTATAGATCTTGATGCTCAATGCTCAAGTAGCTTGATCCAGGTTTTCTATTGAAAACACCTTTCAAATAACCCTATATGCTTTCTAGAAATTCTACATCATTTCTGATCAACAATATGTCAAGAACATATACTCATCAGAAATTCTATAGTGCTCCCACTCACTTCTTTGGAAATACAAGTTTTTCATAAAACTTTGTACAAACCCAAAATCTTTGATCATCATCAAAGCATACATTCCAACTCCGAGATGCTCACTCCAGTCCTTAGAAGGATTGCTGGAGCTAGCATACCTTTTAGCATCCTTAGGATCGACAAAACCTTTTCTGATTGTATTGCATACAACCTTTCCTTACGAAAACTAGTAAGGAAACTTGTCTTGACATCCATCTGCCAGATTTCATAAATGCAGCTAATGCTAACATGAATCCGACGGACTTTAAGCATCGCTACGGATGAGAAAATCTCATCGTAGTCAACTCCTTGAACTTGTGAAAAACTTTTCGCCACAAGTCGAGCTTCATGGATGGTGAAATTACCATCCACGTCCGTCTTCTTCTTAAAGATCCATTTATCTTAATGGCTTGCCGATCAACGGGCAAGTCCACCAAAGTCCATGCTTTGTTCTAATATATGGATACTATCTCGGATTTCATGGCTTCTAACCATTTGTCGGAATTTGGGCCCACCATCGCTTCTCCATAGCTCGTAGGTTCATTGTTGTCTAGCAACATGACCTTCAAGACAGGATCACCTTACCACTCCGAAGTAGTACGTGTCCTTGTCGTCCTACGAGGTTTGGGAGTGACTTGATCCGAAGTTTCATGATCAATATCATAAGCTTCCACTTCAATTGGTGTAAGTGCCACAGGAACAACTTCCTGTGCCGTGCTACACACTGGTTGAAGTGATGGTTCAATAACCTCATCAAGTCTCCACCATCCTCCCACTCAACTCTTTCGAGAGAAACCTTTCCTCGAGAAAGGACCCGATTCTAGAAACAATTCATATTGCTTTCGGATCTGAATTAGGAGGTATACCCAACTGTTTTGGGTGTCCTATGAAGATGTATTTTATCCGCTTTGGGTTCGAGCTTATCAATCCTGAAACTTTTCCACATAAGCGTCACAGCCCCAAACCTTTAAGAAACGACAACTTAGGTTTCTCCAAACGGTGTCGTCTCAACGGAATTACGTGGTGCCCTATTTAAAGTGAATGTGGTTGTCTCTAATGCCTAACCCACGAACGATAGTGGTAATTCGATAAGAGACATCATGGTACGCACCATATCCAATAGGGTGCAACTATGATGTTCGGACACACCATCACATTATGGTGTTCCAGGCGGTATTAATTGCGAAACAATTTCCACAATGTCTTAATTGTGTGCCAAAACTCGTAACTCAGATATTCATCTCTATGATCATATCATAGATATTTTTATCCTCTTATCACGACGATCTTCCAACTTCACACTGAAATTACTTGAACCATTCAATAATTCAGACTTGTGTTTCATCAAGTAAATATTCTCAACATCTACTCGAATCATCTGTGAAGTAAGAACATAACGATATTCACTGCACGCCTCAGCACTCATTGGACTGCACACATCAAAATGTGTTACTTCCAATAAGTTGCTATCTTGTTCCATCTTACTGAAAACGAGGCTTTTCAGTCATCTTGCCCATGTGGTATGATTTGCATATCTCAAGTGATTCATAATCAAGTGAGTCCAAACGATCCATCTGCATGGAGTTTCTTCATGCGTATACACCAATAGACATGGTTCGCATGTCTCAAACTTTTCTAAAACGAGTGAGTCCAAAGATCCATCAACATGGAGCTTCTTCATGCGTTTTATACCATTATGACTTACATGGCAGTGCCACAAGTAGGTGGTATTATCATTACTATCTTATATCTTTTGGCATGAAAATGTGTATCACTACGATCGAGTTTCAATAAACCATTCATTTTAGGTGTAAGACCATTGAAGGTATTATTCAAATAAATAGAGTAACCATTATTCTCCTTAAATGAATAACCGTATTGCGATAGACATAATCCAATCATGTCTATGCTCAACGCAAACACCAAATGATAATTATTCTGGTTTAATACTAATCTTGATGGTAGAGGGAGCGTGCGATGTTTGATCACATCAAACTTGGAAACACTTCCAACACATATCGTCAGCTCACCTTTAGCTAGTCTCCATTTTATTCCGTAGCTTTTATTTCGAGTTACTAACACTTAGCAACCGAACCGGTATCTAATACCCTGGTGCTACTAGGAGTACTAGTAAAGTACACATTAACATAATGTATATCCAATATACTTCTATCGACTTTGCCAGCCTTCTCATCTACCAAGTATCTAGGGTAATCCTGCTCTAGTGGTTGTTCCCCTTATTACAGAAGCACTTAGTCTCGGGTTTGGGTTCAACCTCGGGTTTCTTCATTGGTGCAGCAGCTGATTTGTCGTTTCATGAAGTATCCCTTCTTTCCCTTGCCCTTCTTGAGACTAGTGGTTTCATCAACCATCAACAATTGATGCTCCTTCTTGATTTCTACTTTCGCGGTGTCAAACATCGTGAATACCTCAAGGATCATCCTTTTTATCCCTGATATGTTATAGTTCATCACGAAGCTCTAGCAGCTCGGTGGCAATGACTTTGGGGAAACATCACTATCTCATCTGGAAGATTAACTCCCACTTGATTCAAGTGATTGTTGCACTCAGACAATCTGAGCACAAGCTCAACGATTGAGCTTTTCTCCCTTAGTTTGCAGGCTAAGAAAATCGCCGGAGGTCTCATACCTCTTGACGTGGGCACGAGCCTGAAATCCCAATTTCAGCCCTCGAAACATCTCATATGTTCCGCGACGTTTCGAAAACGTCTTTGGTGCCTCTACTTAAACCATTTAACTGAACTATCACGTAGTTATCAAAACGTGTATGTCAGATGTTCGTAACAACCACAGACAACGTTCGAGGTTCAGCACACTGAGCGGTGCATTAAGGACATAAGCCTTCTATGAAGCAATGAGGACAATCCTCAGTTTACGGACCTAGTCCGCATAATTGCTACTATCAACTTTCAACTAATTTTTCTCTAGGAACATATCTAAACAGTAGAACTATAGCGCGAGCTACGACATAATTTGCAAAGGGTCTTTTTGACTATGTTCAAGATAATTAAGTTCATCTTATGAACTCCCACTCAGATAGACATCCCTCTAGTCATCTAAGTGATTACATGATCCGAGTCAAACTAGGCCGTGTCCGATCATCACGTGAGACGGACTAGTCATCATCGGTGAACATCTTCATGTTGATCGTATCTACTATACGACTCATGCTCGACCTTTCGGTCTCTGTGTTCCGAGGCCATGTCTGTACATGCTAGGCTCGTCAAGTTAACCCTAAGTGTTTTCGCTGTGTAAAACTGTCTTACACCCGTTGTATGTGAACGTAAGAATCTATCACACCCGATCATCACGTGGTGCTTCGAAACGACGAACTGTAGCAACGGTGCACAGTTAGGGGAGAACACTTCTTGAAATTTTAATGAGGGATCATCTTATTTACTACCGTCGTTCTAAGCAAATAAGATGCATAAACATAATAAACATCACATGCAATTATATAGTTGTGACATGATATGGCCAATATCATATAGCTCCATTGATCTCCATCTTCGGGGCTCCATGATCATCTTGTCACCGGCATGACACCATGAACTCCATCATCATGATCTCCATCATCGTGTCTTCATGAAGTTGTCACGCCAACGACTACTTCTACTTCTATGACTAACGCGTTTAGCAATAAAGTAAAGTAGTTTACATGGCGTTCTTCAATGACACGCAGGTCATACAAAAAATAAAGACAACTCCTATGGCTCCTGCCGGTTGTCATACTCATCGACATGCAAGTCGTGAATCCTATTACAAGAACATGATCAATCTCATACATCACATATATCATTCATCACATCCTTTGGCCATATCACATCACATAGCATACCCTGCAAAAACAAGTTAGACGTCCTCTAATTGTTGTTTGCATGTTTTACGTGGCTGCTATGGGTTTCTAGCAAGAACGTTTCTTACCTACGCATGAACCACAACGTGATATGCCAATTGCTATTTACCCTTCATAAGGACCCTTTTCATCGAATCCGATCCGACTAAAGTGGGAGAGACAGACACCCGCCAGCCACCTTATGCAACTAGTGCATGTTTGTCGGTGGAACCGGTCTCACGTAAGCGTACGTGTAAGGTTGGTCCGGGCCGCTTCATCCCACGATGCCGCCGAATCAAGATAAGACTAGTAACGGCAAGCATATTGAACAAAATCAATGCCCACAACTACTTTGTGTTCTACTCGTGCATAGAATCTACGCAATAGACCTAGCTCATGATGCCACTGTTGGGGAACGTAGCAGAAATTCAAAAAATTTCCTACGTAACACCAAGATCTATCTATGGAGAGACCAGCAACGAGTAGAAAGGGGAGTGCATCTACATACCCTTGTAGATCGCTAAGCGGAAGCGTTCAAGTGAACGGGGTTGATGGAGTCGTACTCGTCGTGATTCAGATCACCGATGATCCTAGTGCCGAACGGACGGCACCTCCGCGTTCAACACACGTACAGCTCGACGATGTCTCCCACGCCTTGATCCAGCAAGGAGAGAGGGAGAGGTTGAGGAAGACTCCATCCAACAGCAGCACAACGGCGTGGTGGTGGTGGAGGAGCGTGGTAATCCTGCAGGGCTTCACCGAGCACCTACGGGAGAGGAGATGTGTCACGGGAGGGAGAGGGAGGCAACCAAAGGCCTTAGGTATGATTGCTCCTCCCTTTCCCCACTATATATAGGGCCAAGGGAGAGGGGGAGGGCGCAGCCTTGCCCCCTCCTCCAAGGAAGGGGTGCGGCTAAGGATGGGGAGGAGTCCATCCTCCCCAAGGCACCTCGGAGGTGCCTTCCCCCTTGAGGACTCTTCCCTCCCCAAGTTTCCTTGCGCATGGGCCTCTTGGGGCTGGTGCCCTTGGCCCATGTAGGCCAAGGCGCACCCCCTACAGCCCATGTGGCCCCCGGGGCAGGTGGCCCCACCCGGTGGGCCCCCGGGACCCTTCCGGTGGTCCCGGTACAATACCGATGACCCCGAAACTTGTCCCGATGGCCGAAACAGGACTTCCTATATATAAATCTTTACCTCCGGACCATTCCGGAACTCCTCGTGACGTCCGGGATCTCATCCGGGACTCCGAACAACATTCGGTAACCACATACAAGCTTCCTTTATAACCCTAGCGTCATCGAACCTTAAGTGTGTAGACCCTACGGGTTCGGGAGACATGCAGACATGACCGAGACGTTCTCCGGTCAATAACCAACAGCGGGATCTGGATACCCATGATGGCTCCCACATGTTCCACGATGATCTCATCGGATGAAACACGATGTCAAGGACTTAATCAATCCCGTATTCAATTCCCTTTGTCTAGCGGTATTTTACTTGCCCGAGATTCGATCGTCGGTATCCAATACCTTGTTCAATCTCGTTATCGGCAAGTCACTTTACTCGTTCCGTAACACATCATCCCGTGATCAAATCCTTGGTCACATTGCGCATATGATGATGTCCTACCGAGTGGGCCCAGAGATACCTCTCCGTTTACACGGAGTGACAAATCCCAGTCTCGATCCGCATAAAACAATAGATACTTTCGGAGATACCTGTAGTGCACCTTTATAGTCACCCAGTTACGTTGTGACGTTTGATACACCCAAAGCACTCCTACGGTATCCAGGAGTTATACGATCTCATGGTCAAAGGAAGAGATACTTGACATTCGCAAAGCTCTAGCAAATGAACTACTCGATCTTTTGTGCTAGTCTTAGGATTGGGTCTTGTCCATCACATCATTCTCCTAATGATGTGATCCCGTTATCAACGACATCCAATGTCCATAGCCAGGAAACCATGACTATCTGTTGATCACAACGAGCTAGTCAACTAGAGGCTCACTAGGGACATATTGTGGTCTATGTATTCACACGTGTATTACGATTTCCGAATAATACAGTTATAGCATGAATAAAAGACAATTATCATGAACAAGGAAATATAATAATAACACTTTTATTATTGCCTCTAGGGCATATTTCCAACACTGGAGCCATCTAATTCTAGACCTCTGTCGTGCAATTGTCCTCTCTAGCGAAGCTAGACCCAAGGTGGTCAGCTTGAGAGTTCTCCTCAACCACCTCTCCCCCTTAGAGAGCCTCCTTCTTTCCTGAGCGACGTCCAGCTGGAAAATAACCCAATTGGCGATAGCTATAAATAGCTTAACATTGCCCGTTTTCTTCTGACCCCAAGCCGTAAGAAATCTCGCCGTGTTCCGGAGAAGGAGGTCGATCCTCTTAAAGGGGTCGGTGATCTCCGGGTCGCATTGCCAGGCTTCTCTCACCGCATCCTCAAATCCCTCGAGCTTCCTCCAGAACAGCTCAAATCTGAACCTCCGGTGTGGATGCAAATGCTCATGCAGGGCCAAGTGCAGCGGGCAGTGGTCCGAAGAGGCCGTCGACAAGGCCTGCAGAAGGCAATCCGGGTGCTCCATCTCCCAATCCACCGAGACCAGCGCTCTGTCGATTTTGGTGAGGGTCGGGGCCTCGTGTTCGTTACTCCAAGTGAACTTCCTGCCGTGTAGGAACAATTCTTTCAAGCCAGTGCCATCAACGAATTGGCGAAACCTGTGCATCATTCTCCTATCCAGGTTCGTATTGCTTTTGTCCGAGGCTTGCATAATCATGTTGAAGTCGCCAATGACAAGCCATGGCCCTGGGCAAAGCAGCCTTCTAGCAGTTAGTTCTTCCATGAAGGCGATTTTCTCCTCATCTTCTTGCGGGCCATAGACGGTGGTTAGCCACCAGGGCGCACCGTCGATGGGTGTCACGTAGCCAGTGAAAAAGTTTGTGTCAAGCACATGGTTTGAAATGCGCGCCAACGAAGAGTTCCAAGCAACCAGGATACCACCCCCTGGTCTCGATCGCCGGAAGATAAGCAAACCCGTCATAGGCGGGGCCTAAACATTGCATAACTGTAAAATCGTCAATACATGCCAATTTAGTCTCCTGAATACAGAAAATCGCCGGGTGAGTCGTATCTGCGAATTCCCGCAGCGCCTTTTTCTTCGCGGGGCTGTTGAGGTCGCGCACGTTCCAGCACACCAACTCCAGATTAGGCGACGACATAGCAGCGGATAGTCGCGCCGGGGCCTGCCAATTAGGCAAGCACAATCACCCTTGCGGCCTCCTCCTTGCCCAGGTCAAACTGGATAGATTTGCCGAAGATGGCCGCAATCGCCTTGAGCTGGGGCTCCTGGATTGGAGAGTCGAACAGTTCGCGCAACTGTCCCAGCGCGCCATCGTGCATTGCCAGATCGTCATGCGCAATGCCAAGGGCCTTTAGCAGCACCGCCTCAGCTGCCGTGGCCTTTGATTTTTTCGGTCCTGCCATCGCCGAGGAGCGAGTATTGCGCCGTGGCGTGAACGGGTCAACGCCGGAATGCCCACCGCGAACCGCCTCGATCTCTTTAAGAAGAGGGGGGGGGGCAGTTTTTTTAGAATTCCCGCACAGAACGTCTTCAGGTTTCCAATAGCAATCTGCTCCTTCAGCGGCATGGTCTGGGACGTAGCGTCAGGCTGGTCATAGTGGGAGTAACATAGGTAGTAACATAGATGCCACATAAGCAAAAATGTTGATGTGGCAAGTAATTAATGAGGAGAGAGGCAAATAGAGTAACCTAATATGTTACCATCACATAGCGATTTCCAATGTAAAATGAGTCTACAAGACAATAAATGAACATGTGTATGTTACTACACATATGACACTTCCCACTATAAGAGTAGTAACATAGAGTAGTAACGTATGTATGTTACTACTCTAAGTTACTCTCCACTATGACCAGCCTCATGCATGGGCGCGTCCAATCCATACACAACAATGTCCAATCCCTGTCCATGCATCCCGGGCCCAGAGGCCAATACATTATTGCCCTGGGTGGCATCCACCAATGGAAGCTGTGGCCCTGCCACGGATGCAAGTGGGTCTCTCTCTGGGTACCCCTGTCGCCCCTCCGGTGGTGGGCCAGCCTGAACAGTGCTGGCTAGGATCAGCTCTGGCACCGGGGCCCAGCCGTTTGGCATATCAGTCCGCACCGGCCTGTCTCCCTGCACCGATGCCGATGCTGCGATGGGATCAGCACCTTGCCCCTCCTCCAAGATGGTCGTTTGAATCTGGTCAGTCACATCGGTCTCTGTCAGAGTCCTGATCTCCTCGGGGGCAGCAGCAGGAGCTGCCACCAGATATCCGTTCCAACTGTGGGGATGCTTCCAGGATAGTGGTGATAGGTGGAGCCACCACCGCATCAGCCTGAGGGGCCAAAGCCTGTCGCTCCGGTGGGTCCAAATGAGTCACCTGCACCTGGTTGTTGACTGGCCCAACTGGATGTGCGGCGATCGCCAGATCCTGTGTGGGTGGTGTGGCCGCCAGCCATCCAGTGGCGCGATCTCCTGCTCCAGTGTTTTTAGTAGGCGCCCGTGTGTCTGGCCGTGGCATCGACGGCGCGGCGCGGGGAGGCGGCGGCGCCAACTGTGGCGCTGGGGCTGGCGTCTCCCTCCCAAAGCTCATCGCCGGAATACGCCAGTCTGATGGTCCGATTCTACCCACCAGGGCCTGCCTGTAGGAACGACCTCCATTGTAAGCCCCTGACTGAGACGGTCCGCCGCCGCGCGAGTCCCGAACACCCCTGGTCCAAGGCAGAACCTGCCAGCATCCTCCGCCGGAGAAGTCGCCTGAATTGTCCGGCAAACCACTTTGGCCGCTGCTGTCTGAGCTAGATGGCCGAAACCAATCCGGCGGGTCTGCATTATCCCGCATCCTACCAATGTGAATTAGGATCTTGTACTCCAGTAACTGACGGTAAATAGGCCGCCGATCCGCCGGGTTGCCCAGATCAGATGGTTCTGGCATCCAAAGTCGCTTACAGACAGGCACCTCATCAGGATCGACGCACCACGCCCGCAGCTTGAACAGCGATAAATCTTCCCTGCTGGCCGTCTCCGGTGCGAGGCTCTCCACCAAACACGACGAACCAAGGAGCTCAGCTGCCGTGTCTCTGGTCCAGGCATGGGCTGGGATGCCCTCGATCATCACATCCACTTGTGTGCGCATCAGCCTGGATGTTGCTTGTGCCTGCATTAGCCATGGTCTGAAGAACAGCTTGAAAAACTCATGCTCAACCGAGTCCTGCGCCAGCACCGTGTTCCTGAGCTCCGGTGTTGCAAACACCACCAAGAAGTCCTCGGGATGGAATTTGTGGACAGAAAAGCGGTGCCTTGGGATCCGCAACTTCTCCGAAATGGCTTCGGCAGCCTGCACACAGGAGACCGCCGGCCGAGGGCCACCAATGTATGCAACCACCGCAGACTGAAGTCGCCTCTCCATGTCGTCGACCTCGTGGGAACGGCGGAGCACGCAGATCTCGCCAGCAGCTGACGGCGCTTGCCAGGGCTCCGCGGGTACTGTAACGGCCGCGACTGGCATGAATCCCCCCACAGGTGGATCCTGCCGAGTCGCCGGCGACAGTCTCCCCGCGAGTCTGGCAGGCGGCAGCAGCTGGGTCGTGCGCGCAACCTTAGCCATGGCGTCCCTTCGCAGGTCCTCCTCCGACCTCGGGCTCCGCGGTTGCCTGCAGTCAACAGACTCATGACCCTCCAGCCCGCAGCGGATGCATCTCGGCGGGAAGGTGCAGTCATCCCTGCGGTGCCCATCCCTGAAGCACTTGAAGCACAACCCGAAGAGGTCAGGCGGAACCTCCCGGCGCTCCATCTGGATCTGCGGCGAGCGGGGCCGCTTCCTGCCCCCCCTCAGATTGCCGCTGCTTCTGTGCCGCCTTCCTCCGGTGCCAGAGCGTCTTGCGCGAGGGACCCGGGTGCTTCCAGGCCGCATCAGGCGCCGACGCCGTCACCGGGCCCGTCACCGTAGCCCGAGAAGCCGCCTGCGCCCCATCCGACGAGCCAGCGGATCCAGGCGACCCCGACAGCCCCAAGCCCGACACCACCGGCTGGGGGCGCGAGGACACCGAGGCCGGACTCGCCGGGCCGGAGGCCATGAGCGCGGAGAGTGGCCGCCGGGGACCGGAGTGGTCGCCGGCGCGGGGAGAGGTGGACGCCGGGGCCGGGGTGGCCACTGGCGGTGGGAAGGGGAGCGGAGGGGATAACGTCAAGGGAAGCCGGGGACTTTTGATGGATGTCAGTGTTAGTATATACTTTTGATTTGTTTTCTCTTGCATCCTTACCTAGTTTTTCATTAATTAACTGAAAAACTATCTTGGTTTCAAATAAATTGGAGCAAACACAACAGTTAATGGTTCAAGATAAACTTAAACTTTACATCCCAACTGATTAATTAAGCATACATAATTGGTGATTGAAAATTTGTTTCAGAGACGCGTGTAGGATCGGCCAGATCGCAGCATGTTCATATCCAAAATTGCTCCATGGCCCTGCGTCCCAAATCAGTGAAAGACTTGCAATCCGAAGGCTGCTGCAACTCTTGCAGTCCGAGTTTGCACCACAGCACGACAGGGCCCCTTATGTGGCCTTCTCCGATGACAACGCCGGCGTACGACACGGCCGCTTGCCCGTGGCTGAAGCAGTTTTTCGTACACCAAACCTTTGTTCTCGACGCGGAGAGTGAAGTTGAACGCCGGCGGCGAGGTCGGTGACGAAGCGGTGATGCCGGTGAGTTTGACAGAGTAGTAGTCGGTTGAAGGGTTATCCAGCATAAAAGCCACGCCGAACATGAAACCCGCGGCTGGTTAATTTGCAAGTTTCAACCAAGGGAAGTTATACACGAGTTGATATAGTGGAAATCTTATAGGAGCAACAAGGAGAAGAGCGTACCTAGTCCAAACAAGAACATAAATATGTCCCTCTTGTAGATTGTTTCGTAATAATCGTCCAGCTCCATTCTCACGGTTAACGCAGGATCGGAGATCCAACGTCAAGCGAAATTATGATTTAGAAGAAGATCCTAATTAGAATCGTGGCTCGTTATTATCTGGGAGCCCTTCTTATACTAACATATCTCCCCAGCTGCAAGATTCGGAAGGGATACAAATCAGACTCCAAATCAAACTCTTCTACTCTTTTTTTTTTGTTGAAAAAGGAAAAATTAAAAATTTCCGAGACCTTTCTAGAACAAACTTGACCTGCTGATAAAAAGTGTGCATGGGGCCTAGCTATACGTCAACCAATACTACTGAAATTGATACATGGGGCGGTAACATTTCACTATGATAACCTAGATTCATGGATTACAAAAAAGAGCTCCTCCGACTGCGGGACCTTTCGGACGACAAGGCGTGCAAAGAGGGATCTGAGAGCACAAGATAATTAAATCCCTCATAGCAACATAAATAGCTCATGTAATTTGCGAGCAACGCTTCATCTCCCATCGAATAGAACTGTCACCAAGGACTCACCAGATCCGCTGCAAATGCCCGCCGCCAGTGGAGGGCACGGCGTGATGTATGAATCGAACCCTTCGCTCTGCATCAAGGCCATCTCGTTGTAGCTCATGAAGGTCGGAGCCAAATGAGGGGCGATTTGGTCACCGTCCAGATATTGCATGACCTTTCGCATGCTAGGCCTTGTGTTGGGCAATGGGTGCGCGCACAACAAACCTAGTCTGAGTACGATACTAACCTCTTCCATGTTGAATTTCCCCTCAAGCCGGGAATCCACCGTATCGATGATTGAGCCATTGCGGTGGTGCTCAAGCACCCAGTCGACCAACACCACCGGGTTATTATGCTCGTCACTCCCGATTGGCCTGCGTCCACAGACGACCTCTAGGAGAAACACACCAAATGCAAATACATCGGTTGTGGGTGTTGCCTTCCCCGTGCGCATAAGTTCTGGCGCGAGGTATCCCATGGTACCAACGACATGTGTTGTTTGAGCATCTGTACCATGGTCGTATAACCTTGCTAAACCAAAGTCTCCGAGCCGCCCGTTCATCTCCCTATCCAGCAGCACATTGCTTGCTTTTATATCTCGGTGGATGACGACTTGCTCCCAATCCTCGTGTAAATACAATAAGCTTGATGCGATACCTTTGACAATCCAGTACCTTTGAGGCCAACATAGAGCTGGCCCATTCTTATTGTGCAGGTACTTGTCAAGGCTGCCATTTGCCATGTAGTCATACACTAATAGAAGTTCACCATTGCGCCGGCAATAGCCTAGCAGCTGTGCAAGATTTCGATGCCGGAGACGACCGATGCTCACCACTTCGGCAATGAATTCCCGTATTCCTTGCCTTGAGTCATGTGACACTCTCTTGACGGCGATCTCCAAATTAGATACAGGAAGTACCCCTTTGTATACTTTTCCAAACCCTCCAACACCGAGTACATTTCTGTTCTTGAACCCGTCGGTGGCATGGAACAAGTCTTTGTATGCGAATCGGTGTGGGCCGAAATCTTCCTCCCAATCTTCGCGCACCTCTGCAAACCGACGCCGGCGCCACAGGATGAACGCTACAGCCGACACCGCAGCGATGAGCAACATGATAGCTAATGGTAGAGCGATGTACAAGATCTTGGACGGAGGTTTGGGACCCACATGCGGCAGGCTGGGCAGCTTCGAGAAGTCGAGCGGTGGAGCAGGTCCGTCGAAGCTGAAGCTCCATCCAAGGACGTAGTGGTGCGTGGACACCACGCCCGACGACGATGAGAAGCCAGCATACATCGTGTCCGCCACGATAGTGGAGAGGTCAATGGCTTCAGAGAGCAAGGGATTCTTGGGCTTCGGAGCTTGCACGGGAGCTAATGTCACATTGAGTCGCCTGCCCTGGCCGTCGTAGTCCACCCACACCTGCATTGGCCTGCGGCTATTCAGCATCAGGTCTCGGAAGGCCATGCCGTCGTCGTCGGCGTAGTAGCCGGCGGGCTTGGCCTGCCGCGAGATGAGGCTGTTGACGTTGATGCCAACGTGGTTG
The DNA here is from genome assembly GCF_018294505.1 of Triticum aestivum. NCBI lineage: Eukaryota > Viridiplantae > Streptophyta > Magnoliopsida > Poales > Poaceae > Triticum > Triticum aestivum. The sequence goes on along the minus strand of NC_057798.1, from coordinate 219,241,099 downwards.
CTGTTGATGTCGCTCAGCTCGGGGTTCCAGATGGTGTCGAGCTCCACCGCCAAGATGTGGTCGCTCGCGGTGCCGTTGGTTGCGTTGAGGAGGCCTAGGTACTGTCCGCCGTTGGCCGATGAGAGGTCGGAGGTCGGGGCGACCACGAAGGCGAGGCCCTGGTCGCTCAGGCCATCGACGACGGACACGATGGCGAACACGAAGGATGCGGAGAAGGAGCGCGCTACGGCCGTGGAGCTCGCCGTCGTGTTGAGGAAGCGGAGCGGGGCTGGGTGGAAGGCGTGGCCTTTTTGCTGGGAAGTGAAGTTGGTGAGAGCGAGGAGGCCGTTGGGCATGACGACGGCGAGACCGTCTAGGGTAAGGTTCGCCGTGGCAAAGCCCTGGTAGGAGAACGCCGACGAGGCCAACGCTACGTTCAGGCTCAACAACAAGGTCAGAAGAAGAGTCGGCATGGTTTGTTGCCAAAGTTTGCTCTCTCGTTTTCTTTTGAGCAAACTGAGATCTACTTACTCAATTGGTAAAATTTATCACCCGCAAAAAAAAATGGTAAAATTTATAACCACGATTGTTACATTTTTTGACGGCGTTTAGAATGGTGTTGTGGGTGAGATCTCAGGATTGAGGCCCACCGCACACTAGGATAAGTCAGAGAAAGAAGGACGTGTCCGGCAGTCGTAGAGGAGGACCGAGACGCGCCGCACACTGGGCTGGAACCTGGAAGTCAGAGAGGACGTCGGAGGGAGTCTCTTTTTTCCATCTAACAGAAGGTAATACAAGTGGAACACAAGTCTGCTATACTTTTTATGGATAGAATGGACTAGAGACAATTCTCACGCTACCAGTGACAACTCTCACCTTCTATTTAGTACGAGTAAATCTTCTGAAAACTCTAAGTCGTAGCGTGAGAGTTGTTACTCCAACGATAGAAGACAAGAATGGCTGAGTGAGACCACGTACCTTTATATGTGGTGCTGAAGAGAGCATCAATCACCTTCTTTTTACATGCTCTTTTGCTAGATTTTTATAGTCTGTGATCTGTGGGGAGCTACGTAACCTCAAAACACCAATGTCTTTCTCTGATTTGTGTTCAGGCGCCACAGATCACCGCAAAGGACCGTGATCTGTGGCGCCACGAAGGTGGAGTTCGTCGCCGTGGATATTTTACGAAAGCGGCCGGAGTGGTCTGGGGCGGAAGGCATTGCCTATTCTCTGGTACGTTCTCGCAACTGCAAGCGGTCGCAGGTGTGAGCTGGGCAAGACGCAAGATCGTGTGACGCGGGGTGAGAGCGTTTGTCACTGCACATGGTAGAAAGCTACTCCGTAGAAAATAAGTATGGCTGAGTGAGACCTCTTTTACTTTTCTATGGGAAAATGTGGACTGCGGGCTCTTTGCACTATGATTCGAGAGGAAGATACGTAGCTGTGACTTCTAACAGTGACACATTTCTACTCCATGAAGCCATTCTACGATGATAGGTGTCCCATGTGTCGATTCTTGGTTCCGATTTTCTCTGATCTTCACTCGTTATCTAAGATTTACTTTCTGGGTATTCTAGTTTTGCACCAATTCGTCCACTGTGAGCTTGGTCACAGCCCTATGATTTCAGCAAAACCATCAACGTCTTATGGCCCAGAGATCTTGTTTTCATATTGGAGGGCTCGGTGACAAAATTAGGGGACGGAAACTGACTATTTTCTTGGTTCAAAAGTCCAGGGATTACATTTTTTTCTGGACGAAAAGGCCATGGATTTCCACTAAAGAAACCGCCACAGTTTACACACCAAGAGCATCAGAAACTCAAAAGGAAACCCTCACGGATAGGAGGAAGAAAACTAAAGCCTGCAACAATCAGGCAAAGCTATTTCTGAACCAACTGCACGCAGGCAGCTCAAACCAGCGTCACACTTGCACAAGATCACCACAAAGTTCAAACCATCAACCAAAACAAGTTGCCTAAACAAACACTCAGAAACTCTAACAGTGGCAGATTCTCCTGGCCAAGGGATGATCTCCACAGCATTTTGTTTCAGATCTAACGTTACATGAAAGTAGTCCTATACACATGATGAATAAAATTTTGATTTCCTCAGAAAAAAAAACTATGCTACTTTGTCAGCAGTATCTATTAGGACAACACTGGTTGTGCTTGAGATGAAGACTGCAAGCAAGAAAAAAACAATCAATTTCTTATTGTTTTGACGGAAAATATGTAGAAGTAATCGTGTATTTAGAACTTCTGCGAGTACTGATTTTATCATTCATTTGATTTCCTATTGTAAGGTAGGAGTATGGTGACGGATGGAGATATGATCCTAAAAAACAGATAGCACTTGTTTGACCACATTGATGTGTTTATATAATCCTGAAATTCAGTCATAAGAAAGATAAACCACAAAAGCATACATTTCTAGTAAAACGAGTACACCATAGATACATCGGAACTTCCATAGTCAATTGCACAATTCCACTTTTTTTTTTACTCAGTGCAAGAATCTCATCACCTTCCTCCCGAGAGATCAGAAATGGCACCTGCGCTCGCTGATGAAGCGTATGGCATCACGTTCTGGTTGAACTCCCCATTGTACATCCGCTCCAGCATGCTGAAGCTGAGGTACGCCGGTGACAAGTCTGGGAGGAGCATGTCACCGTCAAGGTACTGCATGACCTGTCGCATGGTTGGCCTCGCGGTGGGCAATGGGTGTGAGCAGAGCAGTGCTAGTTTCAGCACCAGTGAGACCTTGTCCGGATTAAACCCATCTGGAATTCTCGTATCCGCCACATCAACAATCAATCCGTTGCGCCATTGCTCGATCACCCAATCCACGAGCACGATGCGGCTGTTGCGCTCGTTTTGCTCAATTGGCCTCCGCCCACACGTGATTTCCAGAAGGAATGCACCGAAGGCGAACACATCAGTGGACGGGGTTGCCTTGCCGGTGTGTCCAAGCTCAGGAGCTAGGTAGCCCATGGTGCCAACCACATGCGTTGTTTGGGCGTCCGCTCCATGGTCGTACAACCTTGCAAGGCCGAAATCCCCTAACCGCCCATTCATCTCGCTGTCTAGGAGAACATTGCTTGCTTTCACATCTCGGTGGATGACAACTTGCTCCCAATCCTCATGGAGATACAGTAACCCAGAAGCCACCCCTCTGATTATGTGAAATCTTTGAGGCCAATCCAGTGTACCTGCGGATCCATCATACAAGTACTTATCAAGGCTTCCGTTTGGCATGTAATCGTAAACCAGGAGAAGCTCCGCCTTGCGCCGGCAGTAACCAAGCAGCGGCACCAGGTTGCGGTGCCGTAGTCGCCCGATGCTTGCAACCTCGGCGACGAACTCCTTCATCCCCTGCCTCGACTCATGGGAGACCCTCTTTACGGCGATCTCCTTGTCAGGCTTGCGGAGTTTACCCCTGTAGACACTTCCGAAGCCTCCTACTCCGAGCAGAGTCTTGTTGCTGAACCCCTTGGTCGCATGAAACAAGTCTTTGTAAGAGAATCGGTGGGGGCCGAACGCGTCCTCCCAGTCCTCGCGCAGCTCGGAGTACTTGAGACGCCGTCGTACGAAGATGCACACTCCGATGCCCACAGCGAAAACCAGCGCCACCGACGCTATAGGCAGCACAATCTCCAGGACCCTCGACCGTGGCTTGGGCCAGGCGCGCGGCAAGGCTGGCAGCGCTGAGATGTCCAGTGCCGGGGCTGGCCCGTCCAGTGCGAAGCTCCAGCCAACGACGAAGTGGCGTGTGGACATGACGCCCGTGGCCGACGAGAATCCGACATACGCCGTGCTCTGCACCACACCCGAGAGGTCGACGGTGGTCCGCAGGAGCGGCTTCTTGGGCCTGGCCATGCCCAGGGGAGCCATGGTCACGGTGATCTCCGTGGCCATGCCATCGTAGTCCACCCACACTTGCATTGCCTTCCGGCTGATCAGGCTTAGGTTCTGGAACCGACCTGTGGTATCATCGTAGTATCCGGCGTCGGCAGAATCGATGGATATCAGACTATTGATGTCGACACCAACATGGTTGCTGTTAATGTCACGGAAATCGGCATTGAGGAGCGTGTCGAGCTCCACGGCGAAGATACGGGCGCTCTGGTTGCCATTGGTGCCATTGAGGAGGCCCAAGAACTGGCCTGGAAGCGCAGTGGAGAGCACCTCCCTGGACGCTGAGGCGAAGAAGGTCAGTCCGTGGCTGCTCAGGTAGGCGTACGGGCCAAAGATGGCGAAGACGAAAGTGGTCGAGAAGGACCGCACGACGCCGGTGCCGTTAGCCTCCGTGTGGAACGGCAGCGGGGACGGGTGGAAGGCCTGGCCTTTCGTGTGAAGGGTGCCATTGGTCAGCATGAGGAGGCCGTTCGGCGTGACGGTGGCCCCGCCATTGAGCGTCAGGTTCGCACCCACGAAGCCGTTGTAGGCGAACTGCCGACCGTCATCGTCGCTGCTGCTTCCACCACCGGTGGCGGGGTGGCAGCGATCGGCGGCCACCAGGAGCAGGAGCAGAGTGACCAAGTGGTGAAGCTGGAGAAACATGGCTCTCCTATCACTTTGCAGGACGAGCCAGTGGGCTGTGGCGCAGGAAACACTACTACTATCCATATCTAGACAAATATAGGACTAATTCGGATAGGAGTAATTGCATACATCAAATTCACAGCTTTTGTGTAAGATTGACGAGGTAAAGAGAACTTTTTTTCAGCGTTTTGCGGTGTGGAGAATTATGAGAGCCTTGTGGTTCGTGGCGCGCGTTTGACTAAACTACCTACTGGAAATGAAATGCATTAATGGGTACAAGTGTGATGTCTTCAAATCTACAATGGTGACCTCGCAACACATTTCGACCATACTAGTCATCAACCTGTGCATCTGCATGGGCTAGAAATTTCCCAAGGAAAATCCAAGATTGGACTACACAGTCATGACAAATTGTGATCTCCAAACACAAAGTACTAAAACAAATCACCAAATAACCTTATGTAGTTTCATATTTTTCACTGGTATAGGCAAGACGTGAGTCTTTGTATTTGCCCTTATTTATATAAAAAGATAAAATTATACTTCAGATGCTTACTTGCTTTGGAAGGGGAGCCTTAGCGCAGTGGTAAAGCTGCTGCCTTGTGACCATGAGGTCACGGGTTCAAGTCGAGCTACATGCACCGAGCTGCCCTTTATACTTGCTTCACAAAAGGCATTAGTGATATTTTAAGTAAAGAAAACTGGAGTACAAACAACTGAATTCTGTAAAGATGTAAAACTGTAACCAATGTTTGCATTTTTTTTTACTCCAACATTCTATTCATGAAATAGTTTTATTTGTACATGAGCAACATATACCACCGTGTCAATGTTTAGTTGAACATGTAATTTTGTTTAGTAGATGCGGAATATATATTTGTAATAGTCAGATTGCAGTAAGGAAATGGTACTTAAGTGAAACTGTAACTACAATATGGACGGAAACCAACATGCACAAACCTGTCTTCACATATTGTTGTCTTATCCATTTTTGTGTTTGTTTGGTTAACATTCTTTCCTCGTCTTTATGACAGTTTTGGTTTTCAAGTCCTTCACTTCTTTTCTTCCTATATCTTTGCATACAGTAAAGCTAATTTTTTATAAGCATGTAGGAAGTATTTGTGGATGCTAATAGTCCAGATAGATACATTTTCACCATAAAAAGGACATTTACCTTTGGTGCAAAGAGGTCTGCAAATAATGGAAAGAGCGGTGATGCGAATAAGGACGTAAAGAGCATGGCTTCATGACTGCAGACAGGGTGGAGCATCTGAAAATAGTGAAAAGGGCATCAGTAATAAAAATAAATTTAGGTGCAAGAATAGCAAAACATGTGCATATTTCTAGTTCATATGCATTATACTCGTAGTAAAGGAAGATAAACATCCTCACACTCTTTACTAGATTATTATTGCGCACCTTAGACAGCAAAGGTTATATTTCCTTAGCTAAGGCTTCATATGTTCCTCACTAACATTGAACTTGATGCTTACAAACTTTAGAGATCGACAGAGTTCAGGAAAATTTCCTCATAAAACAAAAGATATAAAGAAGTTATATATACAGTTTCTGAATCAACAACCACTATATATTTGAAAATTATGCAATATAAAGGAAGTCTGTCACCAGACATCTGCACTAAGTGGAGATCTTTAGATACCTTGCACATCTGTCATTATTCACTTATTGTAGCTATAAAAGGCACATGGAAGGAAGCTAGTAATATATAGTAAACTCCAGAAGATTGCATTGCATAATTCCATCTTTAGGTCAATACCATAATCCTAGAAACACAGCAGATCAGCCTTTGATCGGAGGCTTTTATATGTAGGCCTTCTCCCCTTATTTCCAAGCAGAGGTCACAACAAAAATCTCAGGTATACAAAGATGTAGTAATTAGCATCCCATGAAGATCACAATTATTTTTGTTTATTATTATGGTCAGGATAAACTGCAACGTTTATTAGAATTTGGCATAATTTAGGGCGCTTACAGGTGCATTGGCAGTTTGGCACATACGTGTAGTTAAAACCTCTGCCCAGCCTGAAGTAACAGAGGTCATGGAGGCTGCAGAACTTACAAACTGCAAGAGATAAGACCATTGTCCAACCTGAAAAGGGAGGACTTGACCGACGAGGCTGCAGAACATATAAATTGCAGCATATAAGTATATAACTCATTAGAAAGACTATTACACTGCAGAATAATAATGCAATGACAGGAGTTAATCCTATCAATTTTGGCACATTCATACAATCTTTTATTGCCGCTGCTCTGCAGTCATTTCTCAATGCACCTATTGTCTGAATGAGCGACCAACTTCACCTAAAAGGAATTGTGCAGAAGTAGGCACGGTAGTAAATCCAAAGAAGTGAACGAATAAGCATTAAAACATAGTTATTGGTAATGATGAGTAACAATGGAATTCATCGGTTAACCTACATAGGTCCATATCATTTGAAGCTCTACGACTAACACTATAAGCTAAAGAGTCATTTCGTCAAACACCTAGCGTACAGGCTACAGCAACCAACAATGATTCAGCAAACTGGAAATATTAGGATGGCAGCGCGACGCCACGAAAAGCATGGTCGTGTCTCCATGAAACCTCACCCTCGGCCCTCTTCAGGCAGTGCATCTTGATCAGAGATTCATGGCCAGGGCGCCGGCTGCAAGAGGCTACAGCTTCTTGTCCTTCTCATACTCGTCTGACTTGATTGATCTTGCATTGTCAGATTCTGAAGGCCGTGGCTCACGGAGGTGACGAGAGACCAAGCAGTGGGCTGACGGTGGTAGACTGGTAGGCGATCAAGGACGGGAGGAGATTGGATAACGCTGTGTCAGAATAAATCCGAGACACGTAGTCAATAGTCCGAGGACCAAGCAATCATACGAGCACGACACCGAGATCTGTTAATGAAGTTCACCGATATGGCTACATCCTTGGGGCTTGACTACGGGCGCTCCTTCTCGTGACACCGTCACAATACCGTACCCCGGCCATCCGGACGCCGGCACGCGCCACCGGCTCCCCCCTGCGTGCGTGTGCTATTATGATGACATAAGTTACAACATGGGGTGCCTCATTATATATAAGAGGCTAAGGATACAACGTGTCCGACTCTAACACTACATGTATCCTATCCACACTACAACACCAAGTTGAAACGTAACCCAACTCGTACAAAATATTCGACACAAACTCAACACACTGCATCAAAAGCCAGAGTTTGTACATTGTTATTATACTTCGAATACGAAGCAACGTGGGGGACCTGGCCACAGTGTGACATTTCTTTTATAGTACTCTAAACAATTATATATATATATATATATATATATATATATATATATATTTTACAAAGGGAGTACTAAATAAATGCTTACTCTAAGTCGGAGTCCTTTCCTCAAGGTTTAGCGATAGCGATGACGCCTTCTAGGGGAAGAGTGATAACGATAATGCCTGTGTGATATCTCGGCGAGACCCTCTTGAAGTGGCATGCGTGGAGTATCTTGTGTATGTTGTTCAGCAGTTGTGGTGGTTTTCGCCAGGTTCTTCATAATTAGCTGGGCAATCTGGTTTTCGCTCGGTTTTCCCTAACCGAGCAACTTTTTTTCTTTTCAATGAATGCAGGAATCTTGCCATTTAAAAAAAGAACTAGTAAAATATATTCCAAAGACCATATTTTTTTTCTTTGGTACCAGAATTGGTTCATGCAATAGGGAGCTATTTTTGTATCAAAATGAATGAGTTACTAAGAATTGGTACCAAAATTCTTAGTCGTAAGTGTCTACATCACAATGACGCAGAGATCAGGGGTCTAGCCTACATTTTTTTAAACAAATCCATTAATCATGTAAGATCATCTCAAGGGCATATATCCTCCTTGTCCAATTGTTCTTGCGACTATCAAAAAAGGCTTCCGCCCTGCTTTATATACAAAGCAAACCACCAGAGCCAACGGTCCAACAAGATTTCACACCACGCGGCGCGCGCGCACACACACACACACAACAGTAGCACAACACAAAGTACGAGAGGGTTCTGCTGAGGGCACAACTCAACAAGCCCTAAAAGAAGACATAAAACAAAGACGTCAGCACACAGTGCGCAAGGATGCTAATCCGCCTCTGGAGGAGGTGGGGTAAGTGGGGGCGCCAAACGGAGAGCCATCGAGTGAAGATCTGCTATGATGATGTTGATGGTGTCTCGACCCTGAGGGCAGCTAAGTGTTGGGAAACGTAGTAGAAAACAAAATAAATTCGCACCTATGATCACCAAGATCAATATGAAGATGCATAAGGCTGGGATCAACGATCGTTACCAACTCCGGAGTGCAACGGAAGAAGAAGAGTCGGTGTAGATCGTGCTCGAAGTCCCTCGAATGATGATGACGATCCCGCAAACCGCCCTCGAACGATTCCTCGAACAGAAGACCGAAAGCACGGTCTTTCTACTTGGTTGCAAGTGTACGGTCTTCACGATCCGGCAACGCTTCACCGTCCAGAGCTAATCATCGCCGGAGAATTAGACGGAGGAGATTAGAACCACACTGGGCTTCTAATTATGAGGATTAGAGGTGGCTAGGGCTAGCTCTAATTAGTCTAGGACCAACTAGAACTAGAACTAGATCAACTAGAAGAGGCACCCAAAAACTTGTGTTCAAAAGGGTGGAAAACCTGTAGTATATATAGGTTTAGGAGGGAGGAGAGGGCAGCCACCAAGGGAGGAAAGTCCTCCCTTGGTGCGCCGACCTCGTGGGGGGGGGGGGGAGTCCAACTCCCACCCCTAGTAGGATTCGCCTCCCCCCACAAGGAAAGCGGGGGGGGGGGGGGGGCACCTCCACTTGGGCCTTTATGGCCCAAGTCTCCTTCCCCTTCTTGGCCTTTTAAGGCCCGTTGATATTCAATTAATATATAAAATACTTTAAACATTTTTAGAGCATTATATATATAATTTAACATCCCCAGAAACATTTTCCAACTATATATAGTTAATCGGTAATACCCGGTATTACCCGATATTCACCGAAACCCTTCCGATGACTCCGAAACGCTTCTGGAACCTCTCGGAACTATTCCGGATATTAATGAAACTATTTCACAAATATATTCTCATCATTCCCGTTCAACTAACTCTCAGCAGATCGTGATTGCCTTAAGCTTGTGACCCCGTAGGTTCGATAAAACATAGTCATGAACGAAACCCCTTCATTCAATGACTGATAGCGGAACCGTGGACATCCATATCGGTCCCTATGATTACACGAATGATATTCGAGTGAAACTTTGGTTATCATGTGACGTTCCCTTTGCTTCGCGATACTTTAGAAAACCCGATGTGTGGTATCCTCTTGTGTCATCACCGTGCCCATTATATTGTTGCTCCTGTTACCGGTTTTGTTCTTCTTTCTCATTGACGTGTTCCGGCATCACCGTGACATAGTCACCTGTGTCTGGCCAGACGACGATGGATGTCGTCACACCGAGAGGGCCCTAAGAATATTTCTCCATCGTCGGAGGAGTAAATCCCAATGTCGAGCTGTTCATTCACTTGTCAAACTTTCCAGTGAACTTGAAAGTTGTCATCATGATCACCTTGTTACAGATGATGTTTGAGCAACCCCAAAGTCCACTATCTTGTAAGGAGTAACCGAGACACTATCATGGTCTGAGGAACTAAAGTACACATGCTAACACTTTGTGTTATAGCAGATGATTACAGACGATGTGATCACAAAGTATAACATACAAGATTGGGTCGATTCAATATGATCGTTCCTCTAACATCATACCCTCAATGTTGTTTTTAGGACTATTGTTACAACTAACGATACCCTAAGATCCAAAAAACGTGATCACCAACAACATTTGAGCCAGTCCTAGAGGCTGGGCCGAGAACCTATTGTTTGACCATTTATAATTCCACACGTGCATATGAGTTTTCCACTGAATTGCATATTCCAGGATCATAACAGTTATAGCATGAAATATAAATTCTTAATTATGAATAATGGAAATATATTAATACAATATTATTGCCTCTAGGGCATATTTCAAACACTAAGCGACCGCCAAAGCTGCAAATAGCCACACAATTTGAACACCGCATCAGTAGAACGTCGAAGAGGCACACACTGGATCACGAGTTTATTCTGGATCGTCCAAGCAAGGACCCCAATAGTCAGCCACCTAATGTGACAAAACGTTTGTGGGGATGCCTGGATTTTGACGAAGAGGTCGGAGAAGTTGTTGCACCAATGACCACCAACCACTTCACGGAAATAGCTCCACAGGAATTGAGCGGACACATAAGAGAAGAAAATGTGGTTCGAGTCTTCCTCTGTCACACAAAGGGGGCAAATCCCACCATCCGAGCCATTCCGTTTGAGGACCTCTATACCTGTCGGGACCCTACCCCAGATCCATTACCACAGGAAGACCCAAATCTTCAGTGGCAGTTGGATGGTCCATATCTGGACAAGAGGCTCCAGGGCAGGCGTGGCCGCGATGGCCTGGTACATGGATTTAGTGGAAAAGCCACCCGACGGCTCTAGACGCCAGGATATGAGATTGTGCGCCTGATCCACCTCTGGCTCGTGAAGAGCGATGCACTCAAGGAGTTCATGCCAGGCGATAAGATCTGGGGGCCCAAACGAGTGCCGAAATGCGAGGCGCCCTAAGTCAATAAGGGCCACCTCGACGGAGATCCTTGGCTCCACAAAGATGGAGAATAAGTCCGGGAAACTGACAGCGAAAGGGAGATCCCTAGCTCATCTGTCGAACCAAAACAAAGTAGATGCTCCTGATCCACCCGTGATGGAGGTCCCGATGTGGAGGACCTGGAGCAACTGGATGATGGATTGCCAGAACTATGAACCGCCTGACCACTGACAAAAGGTGAGCGGCTGGCCTCACAGATATTTGTGCAAAGAGTCAAAGAAATAAGTCCTTTATTTGTGCACTGGATCAACTAGTAACTTACTATTCACTAGTATAACGCTCGTGCGTTGCCACGGGCTAACAAATGGGTCTATCACGACCCCTTCTAGCTGGCTACTATGGGACAATTTCATGGATTGCATGCATCATTCCTCTAGCTGGCTAGTATGACACAACTTCATGACGAAGCATCCAGTCTTTGCTCTTGGCACTCCCCTATTTGTCTCACATGCCCATCCTCCTTGGATTTCCCATTGGCACCAAAACTTTCCCCAAGAGGAGATCCATCCAATGGAAAAGAATTCATAGAAACTGAATCAATATCAGATGTGCATATTTTGCTATCTCAACCACTTACAACCCCTCAACTGATTCTCCGTATTTCTCTTACGGCCTTATGTTGGGGAACGTAGCAGAAATTCAAAATTTTCCTACGTGTCACCAAGATCTATCTATGGAGAAACCAGCAACGAGGGGAAGGAGAGTGCATCTACATACCCTTGTAGATCGCTAAGCGGAAGCGTTCAAGAGAACGGGGTTGAAGGAGTCGTACTCGTCGTGATCCAAATCACCGGAGATCCTAGTGCCGAACGGACGGCACCTCCGCGTTCAACACACGTACAACCCGGTGACGTCTCCCATGCCTTGATCCAGCAAGGAGAGAGGGAGAGGTTGGGGAAGACTCCATCCAGCAGCAGCACAACGGCGTGGTGGTGGTGGAGGAGCGTGTCAATCCTGCAGGGCTTCGCCAAGCACCGCGGGAGAGGAGAAGGGAGAGAGGTAGGGCTGCGCCAGGGAGAGGTGAAACTCATCTGTTGGCAGCCCCAAAATCCTCAAGTATATATAGGGGGAGAGGGAGGGCTGCGCCCCCACCTAGGGTTCCACCCCTAGGGGCGGCGGCCAGCCCAAAACCCATCTAGGGTGCGGCCAAGGGGGGGGGGAGAGGGGAAACTTGCCCCCCAAGTTAGGTGGGTGCGCCCCCTCCCCAAACCCTAGGCGCCTTGGGCCCTTGTGGGGGCGCACCAGCCCACCTGGGGCTGGTCCCCTCCCACACTTGGCCCATGCAGCCCTCCGGGGATGGTGGCCCCACTTGGTGGACCTCCGGAACCCTCCCGGTGGTCCCGGTACGTTACCGATAAAACCCGAAACTTTTCCGGTGACCAAAACAGGACTTCCCATATATAAATCTTTACCTCCGGACCATTCCGGAACTCCTCGTGACGTCCGGGATCTCATCCGGGACTCCGAACAACATTCGGTAACCACATACAAACTTCCTTTATAACCCTAGCGTCATCGAACCTTAAGTGTGTAGACCCTACGGGTTCGGGAACCATGCAGACATGACCGAGACGTTCTCCGGTCAATAACCAACAGCGGGATCTGGATACCCATGTTGGCTCCCACATGTTCCACGATGATCTCATCGGATGAACCACGATGTCAAGGACTCAATCGATCCCGTATACAATTCCCTTTGTCTAGCGGTATTGTACTTGCCCGAGATTCGATCGTCGGTATGCCGATACCTTGTTCAATCTCGTTACCGGCAAGTCTCTTTACTCGTTCCGTAACACATCATCCCGTGATCAACCCCTTGGTCACATTGTGCACATTATGATGATGTCCTACCGAGTGGGCCCAGAGATACCTCTCCGTTACACGGAGTGACAAATCCCAGTCTCGATTCGTGCCAACCCAACAGACACTTTCGGAGATACCTGTAGTGCACCTTTATAGCCACCCAGTTACGTTGTGACGTTTGGTACACCCAAAGCATTCCTACGGTATCCGGGAGTTGCACAATCTCATGGTCTAAGGAAATGATACTTGACATTAGAAAAGCTTTAGCATACGAACTACGATCTTTGTGCTAGGCTTAGGATTGGGTCTTGTCCATCACATCATTCTCCTAATGATGTGATCCCGTTATCAACGACATCCAATGTCCATGGTCAGGAAACCGTAACCATCTATTGATCAACGAGCTAGTCAACTAGAGGCTTACTAGGGACATGGTGTTGTCTATGTACCCACACATGTATCTGAGTTTCCTATCAATACAATTATAGCATGGATAATAAACGATTATCATGAACAAGGAAATATAATAATAACTAATTTATTATTGCCTCTAGGGCATATTTCCAACAGTCTCCTACTTGCACTAGAGTCAATAATCTAGTTCACATCGCCATGTGATTAACACTGATAGGTCACATCGCCATGTGACCAACATCCAAAGAGTTTACTAGTGTCACTAAACTAGTTCACATCATCATGTGATTAAGACTCAATGAGATCTGGGGTTTGATCATGTTTTGCTTGTGAGAGAGGTTTTAGTCAACGGGTCTGCAACATTCAGATCCGTATGTACTTCGCAAATCTCTAGGTCATATTGTAAATGCTGCTTCCACGCTCCACTTGGAGCTATTCCAAATGGTTGCTCCACTATACGTATCCGGTTTGCTACTCAGAGTCATTCGGATAGGTGTTAAAGCTTGCATCGACGTAACCCTTTACGCCGAACTCTTTATCACCTCCATAATCGAGAAACATTTCCTTATTCCTCTAAGGATAATTTTGACCGCTGTCCAATGATCCGTTCCTGGATCATTCTTGTACCCCTTGACTGACTCATGGCAAGGCACACTTCCGGTGCGGTACACAGCATAGCATACTATAGAGCCTACGTCTGAAGCATAGGGGACGACCTTCGTCCTTTCTCTCTCTTCTGCCGTGGTCGAGCTTTAACTCTTAACTTCATACCTTACAACTCAGGCAAGAACTCCTTCTTTGACTGATCCATCTTGAACACCTTCAAGATCATGTCAAGGTATGTGCTCATTTGAAAGTATTATTAAGCATTTTGATCTATCTTATAGATCTTGATGCTTATTGTTCAAGTAGCCTAATCCAGGTTTTCCATTGAAAAACACTTTTCAAATAAACCTATATGCTTTCTAGAAATTCTACATCATTTCTGATCGACAATATGTCAACAACATATACTTATCAGAAATTCTATAGTGCTCCCACTCACTTCTTTGGAAATACAAGTTTCTCATAAACTTTGTATAAACCCAAAATCTTTGATCATCTCATCAAAGCGTACATTCCAACTCCGAGATGCTTACTCCAGTCCTTAGAAGGATTGCTGGAGCTTTGCATACTTGTTAGCGTCTTTCAAGATTGTCAAAAACCTTCTGGTTGTATCACATACAACCTTTCCTCAAGAAAACTGTCAAGGAAATAATGTTTTGACATCCTATATGTAATATTTCATAAATAATGCAGTAACTGCTAATCCAATTCCAACAGACTCTTAGCATCGCTACGAGTGAGAAAGCCTCATCGTAGTCAACTCCTTGAACTTGTCGGAAAACATCTTAACGACAAGTCGAGCTTTCTTAATGGTGATACTTACCATCATTGTCTGTCTTCCTTTTAAAATCCATCTTTACCCAACGGCCTTACGACCATCAAGTATTTCTTCCAAAGTCATGGATCCTCTCTCGGATTTTATGGCCTCGAGCCATTCGTCGGAATCCGGGCCCACCATCGCTTCTCCATAGCTCGTAGGTTCATTGTTGTCTAGCAACATGACCTCTAAGACAGGATTGCGTACCACTCTGAAGTAGTACGCGTCCTTGTCGACCTACGAGGTCCGGTAGTGACTTGATCCGAAGCTTCATGATCACTATCATAAGCTTCCACTTCAATTGGTGTAGGTGCCACATGAACAACTTCCTGTGCCCTGCTACACACTGGTTGAAGTGATGGTTCAATAACCTCATCAAGTCTCCACCATCCTCCCACTCAATTCTTTCGAGAGAAACTTTTCCTCGAGAAAGGACCCGATTCAAGAAACAATCCCTATTACTTTCGGATCTGAATTAGGAGGTATACCCAACTGTTTTGGGTGTCCTATGAAGATGCATTTTATCCGCTTTGGGTTCGAGCTTATCAACCTGAAACTTTTTCACATAAGCGTCGCAGCCCCAAACTTTTAAGAAACGACAACTTAGGTTTCTCCAAACCATAGTTCAAACGGTGTCGTCTCAACGGAATTACGTGGTGCCCTATTAAAGTGAGTGCGGTTGTCTCTAATGCCTAACCCATGAACGATAGTGGTAATTCGATAAGAGACATCATGGTACGCACCATATCCAATAGGGTGCAACTATGATGTTCGGACACACCATCACACTATGGTGTTCCAGGCGGTATTAATTGTGAAACAATTTCCACAATGTCTTAATTGCGTGCCAAAGCTCGTAACTCAGATACTCATCTCTATGATCATATCATAGACATTTTATCCTCTTGTCACGATGATCTTCAACTTCACTCTGAAATTACTTGAACCATTCAATAATTCAGACTTGTGTTTCATCAAGTAAATATACTCAGTATCTACTCAAATCATCTGTGAAGTAAGAACATAACGATATTCACTGCATGCCTCAGCACTCATTGGACTGCACACATCAAAATGTGTTACTTCCAACAAGTTGCTATCTTGTTCCATCTTACTGAAAACGAGGCTTTTCAGTCATCTTGCCCATGTGGTATGATTTGCATATCTCAAGTGATTCAAAATCAAGTGAGTCCAAACGATCCATCTGCATGGAGTTTCTTCATGCGTATACACCAATAGACATGGTTCGCATGTCTCAAACTTTTCAAAAACGAGTGAGTCCAAAGATCCATCAACATGGAGCTTCTTCATGCGTTTTATACCAATATGACTTACATGGCAGTGCCACAAGTAAGTGGTACTATCATTACTATCTTATATCTTTTGGCATGAAAATGTGTATCACTACGATCGAGATTCAATAAACCATTCCTTTTAGGTGCAAGACCATTGAAGGTATTATTCAAATAAATAGAGTAACCATTATTCTCCTTAAATGAATAACCGTATTGCGATAGACATAATCCAATCATGTCTATGCTCAACGCAAACACCAAATAACAATTATTTAGGTTTAACACCAATCTCGATGGTAGAGGGAGCGTGCGATGCTTGATCACATCAACCTTGGAAACACTTCCAACACATATCGTCAGCTCACCTTTAGCTAGTCTCCGTTTATTCCGTAGCTTTTATTTCGAGTTACTAACACTTAGCAACCGAACCGGTATCTAATACCCTGGTGCTACTAGGAGTACTAGTAAAGTACACATTAACATAATGTATATCCAATATACTTCTATCGACCTTGCCAGCCTTCTCATCTACCAAGTATCTAGGGTAATTCTGCTCCAGTGGCTGTTCCCCTTATTACAGAAGCACTTAGTCTCGGGTTTGGGTTCAACCTTGGGTTTCTTCACTAGAGCAGCAGCTGATTTGCCGTTTCATGAAGTATCCCTTCTTGCCCTTGCCCTTCTTGAAACTAGTGGTTTCACCAACCATCAACAATTGATGCTCCTTCTTGATTTCTACTTTCGCGGTGTCAAACATCGCGAATACCTCAAGGATCATCATATCTATCCCTGATATGTTATAGTTCATCACGAAGCTCTAGCAGCTTGGTGGCAATGACTTTGGAGAAACATCACTATCTCATCTGGAAGATCAACTCCCACTCGATTCAAGTGATTGTTGCACTCAGACAATCTGAGCACAAGCTCAACGATTGAGCTTTTCTCCCTTAGTTTGCAGGCTAAGAAAATCGTCGGAGGTCTTATACCTCTTGACGTGGGCACGAGCCTGAAATCCCAATTTCAGCCCTCGAAACATCTCATATGTTCCGCGACGTTTCGAAAACGTCTTTGGTGCCTCAACTCTAAACCGTTTAACTGAACTATCACGTAGTTATCAAAACGTGTATGTCCGATGTTCGCAACATCCACAGACGACGTTTGGGGTTCAGCACACTGAGCGGTGCATTAAGGACATAAGCTTTCTACTGTCCGCATAATCGCTACTGTCAACTTTCAACTATATTTTCTCTAGGAACATATCTAAAACAGTAGAACTAAAGCGCGAGCTATGACATAATTTGCAAAGGTCTTTTGACTATGTTCAGGATAATTAAGTTCATCTAATGAACTCCCACTCAGATAGACATCCCTCTAGTCATCTAAGTGATTACATGATCCGAGTCAACTAGGCCGTGTCCGATCATCACGTGAGACGGACTAGTCATCATCGGTGAACATCTTCATGTTGATCGTATCTACTATACGACTCATGCTCGACCTTTCGGTCTCTTGTGTTCCGAGGCCATGTCTGTACATGCTAGGCTCGTCAAGTCAACCTAAGTGTTTCGCGTGTGTAAATCTGGCTTACACCCGTTGTATGTGAACGTAAGAATCTATCACACCCGATCATCACGTGGTGCTTCGAAACGACGAACTTTCGCAACGGTGCACAGTTAGGGGGAACACTTTCTTGAAATTTTAATGAGGGATCATCTTATTTACTACCGTCGTTCTAAGCAAATAAGATGTATAAACATGATAAACATCACATGCAATCAAATAGTGACATGATATGGCCAATATCATTTTGCTCCTTTTGATCTCCATCTTCGGGGCTCCATGATCATCATCGTCACCGGCATGACACCATGATCTCCATCATCATGATCTCCATCATCGTGTCTCCATGAAGTTGTCTCGCCAACTTATTACTTCTACTACTATGGCTACCGGTTAGCAATAAAGTAAAGTAATTACATGGCGTTGTTCAATGACACGCAGGTCATACAATAAATTAAGACAACTCCTATGGCTCCTGCCGGTTGTCATACTCATCGACATGCAAGTCGTGATTCCTATTACAAGAACATGATCAATCTCATACATCACATATCATTCATCACATTCTTCTTGGCCATATCACATCACATAGCATACCCTGCAAAAACAAGTTAGACGTCCTCTAATTGTTGTTTGCATGTTTTACGTGGCTGCTATGGGTTTCTAGCAAGAACGTTTCTTACCTACGCAAAACCACAACGTGATATGCCAATTGCTATTTACCCTTCATAAGGACCCTTTTCATCGAATCCGTTCCGACTAAAGTGGGAGAGACTGGCACCCGCTAGCCACCTTATGCACCAAGTGCATGTCAGTCGGTGGAACCTGTCTCACGTAAGTGTACGTGTAAGGTCGGTCCGGGCCGCTTCATCCCACAATACCGTCGAAACAAGATTGGACTAGTAACGGTAAGCATATTGAACAAAATCAACGCCCACAACTACTTTGTGTTCTACTCGTGCAAAGAATCTACGCAATAGACCTAGCTCATGATGCCACTGTTGGGGAACGTAGCAGAAATTCAAAAATTTTCCTACGATGTCACCAAGATCTATCTATGGAGAAACAGCAACGAGGGAAGGAGAGTGCATCTACATACCCTTGTAGATCGCTAAGCGGAAGCGTTCAAGAGAACGGGGTTGAAGGAGTCGTACTCGTCGTGATCCAAATCACCGGAGATCCTAGTGCCGAACGGACGGCACCTCCGCGTTCAACACACGTACAGCCCGGTGACGTCTCCCATGCCTTGATCCAGCAAGGAGAGAGGGAGAGGTTGGGGAAGACTCCATCCAGCAGCAGCACAACGGCGTGGTGGTGGTGGAGGAGCGTGGCAATCCTGCAGGGCTTCGCCAAGCACCGCGGGAGAGGAGAAGGGAGAGAGGTAGGGCTGCGCCAGGGAGAGGTGAAACTCATCTGTTGGCAGCCCCAAAATCCTCAAGTATATATAGGGGGAGAGGGAGGGCTGCGCCCCCACCTAGGGTTCCACCCCTAGGGGCGGCGGCCAGCCCAAACCCATCTAGGGTGCGGCCAAGGGGGGGGAGAGGGGAAACTTGCCCCCCAAGTTAGGTGGGTGCGCCCCCTCCCCAAACCCTAGGCGCCTTGGGCCCTTGTGGGGGGCGCACCAGCCCACCTGGGGCTGGCCCCCTCCCACACTTGGCCCATGCAGCCCTCTGGGGATGGTGGCCCCACTTGGTGGACCCCCGGAACCCTCCCGGTGGTCCCGGTACGTTACCGATAAAACCCGAAACTTTTCCGGTGACCAAAACAGGACTTCCCATATATAAATCTTTACCTCCGGACCATTCCGGAACACCTCGTGACGTCCGGGATCTCATCCGGGACTCCGAACAACATTCGGTAACCACATACAAACTTTCTTTATAACCCTAGCGTCATCGAACCTTAAGTGTGTAGACCCTACGGGTTCGGGAATCATGCAGACATGACCGAGACGTTCTCCGGTCAATAACCAACAGTAGGATCTGGATACCCATGTTGGCTCCCACATGTTCCACGATGATCTCATCGGATGAACCACGATGTCAAGGACACAATCGATCCCGTATACAATTCCCTTTGTCTAACGGTATTGTTCTTGCCCGAGATTCGATCGTCGGTATGCCGATACCTTGTTCAATCTCGTTACCGGCAAGTCTCTTTACTCGTTCCGTAACACATCATCCCATGATCACCCCCTTGGTCACATTGTGCACATTATGATGATGTCCTACTGAGTGGGCCCAGAGATACCTCTCCGTTAACTGGAGTGACAAATCCCAGTCTCGATTCGTGCCAACCCAACAGACACTTTCAGAGATACCTGTAGTGCACCTTTATAGCCACCCAGTTACGTTGTGACGTTTGGTGCACCCAAAGCATTCCTACGGTATCCGGGAGTTGCACAATCTCATGGTCTAAGGAAATGATACTTGACATTAGAAAAGCTTTAGCATACGAACTATAATCTTTGTGCTAGGCTTAGGATTGGGTCTTGTCCATCACATCATTCTCCTAATGATGTGATCCCGTTATCAATGACATTCAATGTTCATGGTCAGGAAACCGTAACCATCTATTGATCAATGAGCTAGTCAACTAGAGGCTTACTAGGGACATGGTGTTGTCTATGTACCCACACATGTATCCGGGTTTCCTTTCAATACAATTATAGCATGGATAATAAACGATTATCATGAACAAGGAAATATAATAACTAGTTTATTATTGCCTCTAGGGCATATTCCCAACACCTTAGTCATCAAACTTTGTCGTGGTTCAACAATAATACATGCTTGTTTCTTTTATATGCACCCAAAATAGTTAAAAACTCTGCTGATGATTTTTTTAGTATTTACCGTAGCACGGTTAATCATAATAGAAGAACTACGGTTAGCTTCCCACCGAAATAAGGAACAAAATGTAGTGCCTCGCTCGATAAAAAATCCTTGTCAGTGGCAACAAAGACAACCTCGGCTTGCAGCGACTAACACAAACCCCACAATCCAAGGAAGAACCATGACGATATGTAAAAATCACAATAAGTATAGTATTGTCGTATAAATTAAATTTTCTTTGGAGTTAAACATATAGTACATGACATGAGGAACCTGGACTTGTCCTCGTGACACACTAATATATTAAATAGCTTCATGTCGGAGAGACTAAAGCCCCGCCTATGTTGTCTCTGTTGGGGAACGTAGTAATTTTAAAAAAAAATCGTACGCACACGCAAGATCATGGTGATGGCATAGCAACGAGAGGGGAGAGTGTTGTCCACGTACCCTCATAGACCGTAAGCGGAAGCGTTATGACAACGCGGTTGATGTAGTCGTACGTCTTCACGATCTGACCGATCCAAGTACCGAACGTACGGCACCTCCGAGTTCAGCACACGTTCAGCTCGATGACGATCCCCGGGCTCCGATCCAGCAAAGCTTCGGGGATGAGTTCCGTCAGCACGACGGCGTGGTGACGATGATGATGCTCTACCGGCGCAGGGCTTCGCCTAAACTCCACGATGATATGACCGAGGTGGAATATGGTGGAGGGGGGCACCGCACACGGCTAAGGAATGATCCGTAGATCAACTTGTGTTCCATGGGGTGCCCCCCTGCCCCCGTATATAAAGGAGCAAGGGAAGGAGGCGGCCGGCTAGGGAGAGGCGCGCCAAGGGGAGTCCTACTCCCACCGGGAGTAGGACTCCCTCCTTCCTTGTTGGAGTAGGAGAAGGGGGAAAGAGGGGGAGAGGAGGAAGGAAAGAGGGGCTGCACCCCTTGTACAATTCGGACCAGAGGGGGGCTGCACGCCTCCTTCCTTTCGACCTCTCTCCTCAATTCCCGTATGGCCCAATAAGGCCCATATACTCCCCGGCGAATTCCCGTAACTCTCCGGTACTCCGAAAAATACCCAAATCACTCGGATCCTTTCCGAACTCCGAATATAGTCGTCCAATATATCGATCTTTACGTCTCGACCATTTCGAGACTCCTCGTCATGTCCCCGATCTCATCCGGGACTCCGAACTCCTTCGGTACATCAAAACTCATAAACTCATAATATAACTGTCATCGAAACCTTAAGCGTGCGGACCCTACGGGTTCGAGAACTATGTAGACATGACCTAGAACTATTCTTGGTCAATAACCAATAGCGGAACCTGGATGCCCATATTGGCTCCTACATATTCTACGAAGATCTTTATCGGTCAAACCGCATAACAACATACTTTGTTCCCTTTGTCATCGGTATGTTACTTGCCCGAGATTCGATCGTCGGTATCCAATACCTAGTTCAATCTCGTTACCGGCAAGTCTCTTTACTCGTTACGTAATGCATCATTCCGTAACTAACTCATTAGCTACATTGCTTGCAAGGCTTATAGTGATGTGCATTACCGAGAGGGCCCAGAGATACCTCTCCGACAATCGGAGTGACAAAACCTAATCTCGAAATACGCCAACCCAACATGTACCTTCGGAGACACCTGTAGTACTCCTTTATAATCACCCAGTTACGTTGTGACGTTTGGTAGCACCCAAAGTGTTCCTCCGGTAAACGGGAGTTGCATAATCTCATAGTTACAGGAACATGTATAAGTCATGAAGAAAGCAATAGCAACATACTAAACGATCAAGTGCTAGGCTAACGGAATGGGTCATGTCAATCACATCATTCTCCTAATGATGTGATCCCATTAATCAAATGACAACACATGTCTATGGTTAGGAAACATAACCATCTTTGATTAATGAGCTAGTCAAGTAGAGGCATACTAGTGACTATATGTTTGTCTATGTATTCACACATGTATCATGTTTCCGGTTAATACAATTCTAGCATGAATAATAAACATTTATCATGAAATAAGGAAATAAATAATAACTTTATTATTGCCTCTAGGGCATATTTCCTTCAGTCTCCCACTTGCACTAGAGTCAATAATCTAGTTCACATCGCTATGTGATTTAACACCAATATTCACATCTGCATGTGATTAATACCCATAGTTCACATCATCATGTGATCAACACCCAAAGGGTTTACTAGAGTCAATAATCTAGTTCACATCGCTATGTGATTAACACCCAAAAGAGTACTAAGGTATGATCATGTTTTGCTCGTGAGAGAAGCTTAGTCAACGGGTCTGTCATATTCAGAGCCGTATGTATTTCGCAAATATTCTATGTCCACAATGCTCTGCACGGAGCTACTCTAGCTAATTGCTCCCACTTTCAATATGTATCCAGATTGAGACTTAGAGTCATCTGGATTGGTGTAAAAGCTTGCATCGTTGTAACTTTTACGACGGGCTCTTTTATCACCTCCATAATCGAGAAACATCTCCTTAGTCCTCACTAAGGATATTCTTGACCCATGTCCAGTGATCTACTTATTAGATCAAAATTGTATTCCTTTGCCAAACACAGAGCAAGGTATACAATAGGTCTGGTTCACAGCATAGCATACTTTATAGAACCTATGACTGAGGCATAGGGAATGACTTTTCATTCTCTTTCTATTTTCTGCAATGGTCGGGTCTTGAGTCTTACTCAACTTCACACCTTGTAACACAGGCAAGAACTCCTTCTTTGACTGTTCCATTTTGAACTATTTCAAAAATTTATCAAGGTATGTACTCATTGAAAAATCTTATCAAGCGTCTTGATCTATCTATATAGATCTTGATGCTCAATGTGTAAGCAGCTTCACCGAGGTCTTGCTTTGAAAAACTCTTATTCAAGTATCCTTTCATGCTATCCAGAATTTCCATATCATTTCCAATTAACAATATGTCATCCACATATAATATTAGAAATGCTACAGAGCTCCCACTCACTTTCTTGTAAATACAGGCTTCTTCAAAAGTCTGTATAAAACCATATGCTTTGATCAACTCATCAAAGCATATATTCCAACTCCGAGATGCTTGCACCAGTCCATAGATGGATCGCTGGAGCTTGCACAATTTGTTAGCACCTTTAGGATTGACAAAACCTTCTGGTTGCATCATATACAACTCTTCTTTAAGAAAACCATTAAGGAATGCAGTTTTGTTTATCCATTTGCCAGATTTCATAAAATGCGGCAATTGCTAACATGATTTAGATAGACTTAAGCATAGATACGAGTGAAAAACTCTCATCGTAGTCAACACCTTGAACTTGTCGTAAACCTTTTGCGACAATTCTAGCTTTGTAGATAGTAACACTATCAGCGTCCGTCTTCCTCTTGAAGATCCATTTAATCTCAATGTCTCGCCGATCATTGGGCAAGTCAATCAAAGTCCATACTTTGTTTTCATACATGGATCTTATCTCAGATCTCATGGCCTCAAGCCATTTTGCGGAATCTGGGCTCACCATCGCTTCTTCATAGTTCGTAGGTCGTCATGGTCTAGTAACATAACTTCCAGAACAGGATTACCGTACCACTCTAGTGCGGATCTTACTCTGTAAGACCTACGAGGCTCTGTAGTAACTTAATCTGAAGTTTCATGATCATCATCATTAACTTCCTCACTAATTGGTGTAGTAGTCACAGGAACAGATTTCTGTGATGAACTAATTTCCAATAAGGGAGCAGGTACAGTTACCTCATCAAGTTCTACTTTCCTCCCACTCACTTCTTTCGAGAGAAACTTCTTCTCTAGAAAGGATCCATTCTTGGCAACGAATGTTTTGCCTTCGATTTGTGATAGAAGGTGTACCCAACAGTTTCCTTTGGGTATTCTATGAAGACGCACTTCTCCGATTTGGGTTCGAGCTTATCAGGTTGAAACTTTTTCATATAAGCATCGCAACTCCAAACTTTAAGAAATGACAGCTTAGGTTTACTGCTAAACCATAGTTCATACGGTGTCGTCTCAA
This sequence comes from Triticum aestivum, assembly GCF_018294505.1. NCBI lineage: Eukaryota > Viridiplantae > Streptophyta > Magnoliopsida > Poales > Poaceae > Triticum > Triticum aestivum. The sequence goes on along the minus strand of NC_057798.1, from coordinate 219,216,498 downwards.
CGGATTTAGATGGTGCCCTTTTAAACGTGAATGCAGCTGTCTCTAATGCATAACCCCAAAACGATAGTGGTAAACCGATAAGAGACATCATAGATCGCACCATATCCAATAAAGTGCGGTTACGACGTTCGGACACACCATAACGTTGTGGTGTTCCAGGTGGCGTGAGCTGTGAAACTATTCCACATTGTTTTAATTGAAGACCAAACTCGTAACTCAAATATTCGTCTCCGCGATCAGATCGTAGAAACTTTATTTTCTTGTTACGATGATTTTTCCACTTCACTCTGAAATTCTTTGAACCTTTCAACTATTTCAGACTTATGTTTCATCAAGTAGATATACCCATATCTGCTCAAATCATCTTGTGAAGGTCAGAAAATAACGATACTTGCCACGAGCATCAACACTCATTGGATCGCATACATCGGTATGTATTATTTCCAATAAGTCAGTAGCTTGTTCCATTGTTCCGGAGAACGGAGTTTTAGTCATCTTGCCCAAAAGGCACGGTTCGCAAGCATCAAATGATTCATAACCAAGTGATTCCGAAAATCCATCTTTATGGAGTTTCTTCATGCGCTTTACACCGATATGACCCAAACGGCAGTGCCACAAATAAGTTGCACTATCATTATTAACTTTGCATCTTTTGGCATCAATATTATGAATATGTGTATCACTACGATCGAGATCCAACAAACTATTTTCATTGGGTGTATGACCATCGAAGGTCTTATTCATGTAAACAGAACAACAATTATTCTCTGACTTTAAATGAATAACCGTATTGCAATAAACATGATCAAATCATATTCATGCTCAACGCAAACGCCAAATAACATTTATTTAGGTTTAACACTAATCCCGAAAGTATAGGGAGTGTGCGATGATGATCATATCAATCTTGGAACCACTTCCAACACACATCGTCACTTCACCCTCAACTAGTCTCTGTTTATTCTGTAACTCCTGTTTCGAGTTACTAATCTTAGCAATCGAACAAGTATCAAATACTCAGGGGCTACTATAAACACTAGTAAGGCACACATCAATAACCTGTATATCAAATATACCCTTGTTCACTTTGCCATCCTTCTTATCCACCAAATATTCAGGGCATTTCCGCTTCCAGTGACCATTTCCTTTGCAGTGTAAGCACTCAGTTTCAGGCTTTGGTCCAGCTTTGGGCTTCTTCGCGGGAGTGACAACTTGCTTGTCATTCTACTGGAAGTTCCCTTTCTTTCCCTTTGCCCTTTTCTTGAAACTAGTGGTCTTGTCAATCATCAACACTTGATGCTCTTTCTTGATTTCTACCTTCGTCGATTTCAACATCACGAAGAGCTCGGGAATCGTTTTCGTCATCCCTTGCATATATAGTTCATCACGAAGTTCTAGTAACTTGGTGATGGTGACTAGAGAACTCTGTCAATCACTATCTTATCTGGAAGATTAACTCCCACTTGATTCAAGCGATTGTAATACTCAGACAATCTAAGTACTTGCTCACTAGTTGAGCAATTCTCCTCCATCTTTTAGGCGAAGTATTTGTCAAAGGTCTCATACCTCTTGACACGGGCATGAGTCTAAAATATCAATTTCATCTCTTGAAACATCTTATATGTTCCATGATGTTTCAAAAACGTTTTTGTAGTCCCGGTTCTAAGCCATAAAGCATGGTGCACAAAACTATCAAGTAGTCATCATATTGAGCTAGCCAAACGTTCATAACGTCTGTATCTGCTCCTGCAATAGGTCTGTCACCTAGCGGTGCATCAAGGACATAATTCTTCTGTGCAGCAATGAGGATAAACCTCAGATCACGGACCAAGTCCGCATCATTGCTACTAACATTTTTCAACACAATTTTCTCTAGGAACATATCAAAATAAACATATGAAAGCAACAACGCAAGCTATTGATCTTACAACATAATTTGCAAAATACTACCAGGACTAAGTTCATGATAAATTTAAGTTCAATTAATCATATTACTTAAGAACTCCCACTTAGACAGACATCTCTCTAGTCATCTAAGTGATCACGTGATCCAAATCAACTAAACCATAACCGATCATCACGTGAGATGGAGTAGTTTTCAATGGTGAACATCACTATGTTGATCATATCTACTATATGATTCACGCTCGACCTTTCGGTCTCCGTGTTCCGAGGCCATATCTGCATATGCTAGGCTCGTCAAGTTTAACCTGAGTATTCCGCGTGTGCAAAACTGTCTTGCACCCGTTGTAGATGGACGTAGAGCTTATCACACCCGATCATCACGTGGTGTCTGGGCACGACGAACTTTGGCAACGGTGCATACTCAGGGAGAACACTTCTTGATAATTTAGTGAGAGATCATCTTAAAATGCTACCGTCAATCAAAGCAAGATAAGATGCATAAAGGATAAACATCACATGCAATCAATATAAGTGATATGATATGGCCATCATCATCTTGTGCTTGTGATCTCCATCTTCGAAGCACCGTCGTGATCACCATCGTCACCGGCGCGACACCTTGATCTCCATCGTAGCATCGTTGTCGTTACGCCATCTATTGCTTCTACGACTATCGCTACCGCTTAGTGATAAAGTAAAGCAATTACAGGGCGTTTGCATTTCATACAATAAAGCGACAACCATATGGCTCCTGCCAGTTGCCGATAACTTCGGTTACAAAACATGATCATCTCATACAATAAAATATAGCATCACGTCTTGACCATATCACATCACAACATGCCCTGCAAAAACAAGTTAGACGTCCTCTACTTTGTTGTTGCAAATTTTACGTGGCTGCTACGGGCTTTAGCAAGAACCGTTCTTACCTACGCATAAAAACCACAACGATAGTTCGTCAAGTTGGTGCTGTTTTAACCTTCGCAAGGACCGGGCGTAGCCACACTCGATTCAGCTAAAGTGAGAGAGACAGACACCCGCCAGCCACCTTTAAGCACGAGTGCTCGCAACGGTGAAACCAGTCTCGCGTAAGCGTACGCGTAATGTCGGTCCGGGCCGCTTCATCTCACAATACCGCCGAACCAAAGTATGACATGCTGGTAAGCAGTATGACTTGTATCGCCCACAACTCACTTGTGTTCTACTCGTGCATATAACATCAACGCATAAAACCTAGGCTCGGATGCCACTGTTGGGGAACGTAGTAATTTCAAAAAAAATTCCTACGCACACGCAAGATCATGGTGATGTCATAGCAACGAGAGGGGAGAGTGTTGTCCACGTACCCTTGTAGACCGTAAGCGGAAGCATTATGACAACGCGGTTGATGTAGTCGTACGTCTTCACGATCCGACCGATCCAAATACCGAACGTATGACACCTCCGAGTTCAGCACACGTTCAGCTCGATGACGATCCCCGGGCTCCGATCCAGCAAAGCTTCGGGGATGAGTTCCGTCAGCACGACGGCGTGGTGACGATGATGATGCTCTACCGGCGCAGGGCTTCGCCTAAACTCCGCGACGATATGACCGAGGTGGAATATGGTGGAGGGGGGCACCGCACACGGCTAAGGAACGATCCGTAGATCAACTTGTGTTCCATGGGGTGCCCCCCTGCCCCCGTATATAAAGGAGCAAGGGGAGGAGGCGACCGGCCAGGGAGAGGCGCGCCAAGGGGAGTCCTACTCCCACCGGGAGTAGGACTCCCTCCTTCCTTGTTGGAGTAGGAGAAGGGGGAAAGAGGGGGAGAGGAGGAAGGAAAGAGGGGCTGCACCCCTTGTCCAATTCGGACCAGAGGGGGGCTGTGCGCCTCCTTCCTTTCGGCCTCTCTCCTCAATTCCCGTATGGCCCAATAAGGCCCATATACTCCCCGGCGAATTCCCGTAACTCTCCGGTACTCCGAAAAATACCCGAATCACTCGGAACCTTTCTGAACTCCGAATATAGTCGTCCAATATATCGATCTTTACGTCTCGACCATTTCGAGACTCCTCGTCATGTCCCCGATCTCATCCGGGACTCTGAACTCCTTCGGTACATCAAAACTCATAAACTCATAATATAACTGTCATCGAAACCTTAAGCGTGCGGACCCTACGGGTTCGAGAACTATGTAGACATGACCTAAAACTATTCTTGGTCAATAACCAATAGCGGAACCTGGATGCCCATGTTGGCTCCTACATATTCTACGAAGATCTTTATCGGTCAAACCACATAACAACATACTTTGTTCTCTTTGTCATCGGTATGTTACTTGCCTGAGATTCGATCGTCGGTATCCAATACCTAGTTCAATCTCGTTACCGGCAAGTCTCTTTACTCGTTACGTAATGCATCATTCCGTAACTAACTCATTAGCTACATTGCTTGCAAGGCTTATAGTGATGTGCATTACCGAGAGGGCCCAGAGATACCTCTCCGACAATCGGAGTGACAAAACCTAATCTCGAAATACGCCTACCCAACATGTACCTTCGGAGACACCCGTAGTACTCCTTTATAATCACCCAGTTACGTTGTGACGTTTGGTAGCACCCAAAGTGTTCCTCCGGTAAACGGGAGTTGCATAATCTCATAGTTACAGGAACATGTATAAGTTATGAAGAAAGCAATAGCAACATACTAAACGATCAAGTGCTAGGCTAACGGAATGGGTCATGTCAATCACATCATTCTCCTAATGATGCGATCCCATTAATCAAATGACAACACATGTCTATGGTTAGGAAACATAACCATCTTTGATTAATGAGCTAGTCAAGTAGAGGCATACTAGTGACTACATGTTTGTCTATGTATTCACACATGTATCATGTTTCCGGTTAATACAATTCTAGCATGAATAATAAACATTTATCATGAAATAAGGAAATAAATAATAACTTTATTATTGCCTCCAGGGCATATTTCCTTCAGTCTCAACATAGCCGGTCCCAAGCCCGGGTAAAGGAGGAGAGTTGTGATAGGCTTGACGAGCCAACGTAAAAATCCATCCACTCTTATGGAGATGAAACCCAAAAGATTAAAGGCTTTCTTTTTGTTGTTGTTGCATCTCTGAGAGAGATCAACACCAGGTTATCATCATGTCCCCATAATTGACAATGGAACCAGGGGTGGAGGCAACATTGGGCCAGGGCCCAGGCTTGCCTCATACTTTAGCTACATATATGTTGTACAATGATACTACCGAAAGCCTGAATGCAGTGGGCGCGCTTGGGGCCACGGTCGAAGGTGCCTATGGTTATCTGGTATGGACATCATATATGAAGAGGAAGTAATTTGAAAATCTACATGTTTGAAACCAATGCCAACCATGGCACATGAATGTAAGGCGAAGACAACACATGAACTATAATGTTTTACTTGCACAGAAGCAAACTTATTGCTCTACTGCCAACATCACGTACATAATAGGTCGATTTGCAAGTCTATTAGTTATGCAAAACTATAGACACTGAATGATAACAACTAAAAACTAAAAGGAGGAGGGATTAAGATGCTTCAGTAGGTATGTTCATAAGAAAAATACAAAAGATAACATGCCTCATCAATCCTATTAGCAATTTTGCATAGTTGTCCTCATACCATACATGACACAAAAACGAGTACTTGTAAGTAAACAAGGCAGGAATCAGCAGCAAATGATAGATGGGTTGTCATAATAGAACAAAAGGGGCACAATTAGATACAAAGTCCTCCAAAGAGAAAACAACAACAAATTGAGTTACGAAAAATTCTTGGTCTAGTTTAAATAGAGATCATGTTGTCATGCTAATAATTTATCACCGGTTCAGTAAATAATATGGCATGAAGATTAAAGCCAAAACTAAGAAAAGTCTAAAAGAATTTAATACTTGAAATAAGTGAAGAAACTATTTTCTGTTCCCAATTTAGGTGTAAATTATACGACAACCTGGAATAGATATCTGTTACATAATTATTTTGCAGGCAACTGAATACTTAGAATATATAATACTAGCCATGAGGGTAATCAATTCAAACCAATGAACATGTTCTTCTATGCCAATAGTGCAGATGTACCAGAATAATGGCAATATCAGTTGCCTAACTGCATAGAGAGATTATGTGCAGGGGAATGCCCTAAAAGAGAGTATATGGTTCTAATGCATTGTCATTGCATGATTTGGCACAAAACAAATTAGTCCTATGAGATGGAACATAGCTCGTAGAATATATGTGAAAATCAGTTTAATGCAGAAGCGGTATCCAGATCAATATTGTGATGATACATCTTTGTCATATTACTACATGTATCAATTCCGTGTTCCTATAGCAATAAAAACAATCAATCTAGATCATTCATCAAGCAAAATATACAGTACTTTGGCGTCCTCCAATCCGTGACATCAAGCTATAGAGACAACTGCAATAGAGCGTTCAGAGGGTTAATGGCACCGTCGCGAGGACTGGTGTCATTCGCACAAGTTGTTGCCCTAGAGGCCCCAGGGGGGGTGAAGAAATACTCACAATCTACTCCAATGCAGTTTCTTTACATAAACAAACTTATTAGCTTATAGGAAAAATCCATAAATGGCAAGTTCAGTCAATTACATTGCAAGATCAGTTATTTTTTTTGTCAAATCAAAAGAATCCAACTATTATGCCAAATTTATTGTAAGAATAAATTCTTCAAACAACCCCTTTAGGAGGACTCAAAATTAAAATACATGATACTAGCAGCTGCCCCTACATGTTACCCAAATAAGAATTACCTAAAACACACAACCTAAAACAAGGTTATGAAGAAACATATATTTTAAAATGGCACAACAGTGTCTAGCATGTGCGCACATGTGAAATCAAAGAGGTACATGTTGTTTACCTGATGTATGTGATGTATCCGATCCATTCACACCCATGTATGACCTTTCAGCATTCAGATGGTTGCTCACAGAAAGCAAGTTGTCCCAATTTGCATGCTCCTCACCATTCACATAAAGATTTTCATTGTAACCAGTCACCTAAAACACTAACCCATACCCATACATAAAAAAGAAGGCACAGAAAAGAAAATAAGACACTTGATTATGCACTCCGGACATAATGAAATTTGATTGTTACAGTGCCAGTAAAGAAAGAACAGTGGCGTGTTGGCTCAGGCATACTGGCTGCCGTCCTATCGTTGTTGCAGTCGCCGCCCCTCCTTTTTCCTATAACTGAAAGCCGATCTATATATGGATAAAGATTCTGCATTCCTTTTAAAAAATTGTGACATATGTGCAAATGGTAGGCCAAATCGCTGTTGCATTTGTCGCCCCTCCTTTTTTGCTCTGAACTCGCCGTCAGCACAATGCATCATACATTTATATCGAATTCATAGGCCAAATCATCTAACATACATGGAAGGAAAATGCAGCTACTCGAAGTGAAGCAAGTTAGTGATGAAAATACCTTATAAGTCCAATTTCTCCTCCTCTTTCTTCAGCAAGACTACAAAGGTGCGCTTGGCTTCAGGGTCAATGTGGAAAAGCTTAGTTACATCAAGACTGGTAGTATGGTAGAAGTTGAATGTGGCTTCCAGCCTTGAAGCAGCAGCAAGCTCATTACTTTGAGCACCCTACAACTTTTGACATGATTTATTGATCACTACACAACATTTGCATTAACTAAACTTGCAAGAGCATCTCGACCATCACGATTTCGTGGAAACACATGGAACATGCAGGTCAAGAACAAATAAGGCAGAGAAATTTAGAATCAAAGCAATTAATCACAAAATATGTTTCTTCTTTGCCAAGGAGGATGCTACTAAACCAACAACCGGCAAGCCATGTGAGTTAGATATAAGATGAAGACGCATATGATAAGCTACTGAGTTCTTTCCAAGCATGATCATATATGCATATTTTTTTCTACAAAGAACAATTCCAAAGGGTAATCAAATCCCAAGGCATGCTACAAAATTTGAAAACTTTGCAATCACTATTCAGAAGTTAAACACGGGATGAACACCTTACGGAACTAACATGTATGCTAGAGAACACCATTTCCATTACAGAACTATCCTTTAGTATTTCAAGAGATTGAGCACCATAAAACAATGTGACCAATATTAAGTGGGTGACTATTCCTCGGATAGTATAGTGGACATTCATAGGAATAGTTATGTGAATAAACTCATTTACCAAACTAACAAGTACCTTATCTGTCATCCTTGCCGACAACCGAAAGTTCTAGCTAAAAAGATGCTGGCCGGCCATTCTTTTTGTTCAGTAACTGCTACTCTTACTAAAGGTACATATAAAATAATATTCCTACTCTTAGTCATTTTTAAAACACATTAAACTTGACATGCATATATACAGAGAATATAATGTTAAGCAAACGGAAGGAAGAAAAAGAATAGCATAAAATTGTAGAAAATAGGATGACCGAGCTTAGTATTGAAAGATAGCTTGAAAAAAAGATGGGTATCTATATATGAGTGGAATTAAACCTGAATTCCTTATTCTGTCCAAGAAAGAACAATCATGAGCACATCATCCAATTGCTACACCATGCATCATCTTTCTTCGGTAGTGCAAGAAGCAAACTTTGCCGAGAAGAAAAATCTTGGTGTAAACAAGTACTCCTGTAAGATATGGATTGCATCAATGAATTAAGTCCCTGCAAAAAAAATCAATGAATCGAGTGCCCGACTGGCTTCCCTATATATTTGACAGGTTATTATGCTCTAGCTCATGCATGCTGAAGAGAATTATGCGGGTACACCATGAAAGGTTTCAAAACTGACGGGATTCTTAATTGCCCGTACATCGGATGCTTTCCACTTTATGCAACATAATGGTAATTTGATGAGACAAAAGGTGAATCCTATGTGCGAGAAGTTCAGTAGTAGTATACACTTATAAGTTTGAATAAAATTATCTAGCTATTTCTAGCCAAGATAGATGGGAACCATCACTATGCTAGTACTCAACCAGAGAAGCAAAAAATGCTTGTGTGTGTTAAACTGCTAATCAGTTAATCACATACACATATGAGCTACACAGGTATGTGAAGCTCGCCCTCTGATCAGTCGCAAATCAGCTTGTGCTTCCCCACAGCTGCCAACGCCTGAGCTCTCCACACATAAGTATTGTGATTGGAAAAAGGAGCAGCCTGTTCACGTTGTTTCCAATATAACTAAATATAACAAGAATTAGCATGATCAATGGCAGATTGAACAGAAAATTACCAGATTGAATTAGCTAAACAGACAACGCCATCTTTCCAAATCAACGAAGATTGCACGGTGGGGAATGAAGTGCCCATGGAACCAGCCAAAATTTGCATCATCAGACATGGATGCTTACCTTGGTCTATGAAAAATTGCCTCTGCCGGCGGCGGCTAGGATGAGGCCGGATGGATTCGTCCGAGATTCCGCACAACCACGACTGGATCTTAGGATGTCGTCCTCGTTGCGTCGGATCACGTGGGGTAGTGCGGAGGGGCATTGGATCCTCTCGTGCACGGGAACACCATGTTGGTTAGCCCGGCGCCACGCACGCCCAGCATCGCGTTGCACGTGTTGGCCAGCTTCGCGTTGCACGTGTTGGCCAGCTTCGCGAACGGTGCCACGCGGAGCGGGTCGATGCTGAACTCGGCGTGGCAGGTGAGGCCCACCTGGAGGTGCCGGAAGCAGCGTGTGCGGTTGTCGACGGCGAGGTCCATGAGCTCGTAGTTGGAGAGGCTCTTGAAGACCGGGAGGAACTTGCCAATCCAACCACATCTACATGTCAGAGACGAGGAACTGCACCTGCCCGCTGTACCGAGAAGAGCAGCGCCGACACCTCATGCAACACCGCGCACTCCTCATCACCACCGGGGAGCGTCGTCGTGGACCGCACCGTGATGTTACAGACGAAGCGCATGGTGTTGGCATCGACCTAGCGCGGGTACGACCTGACGCGCCACTCCTCGGCATGGGGCGCGCCGGCAGGGTGACTGTGCCGGTTGCATCTTCACCTCAGCTATGTAGAAGAGCCTCTTTTGGCGGCGGCTGGGACGAGGCCGATCAGCGGTTGTAGCTGGATCGTATGACGGTTGTCCTCCTTGGCATTGGATTACTCGGCGGTAGGGGAGGAGGGAGGAGGTGGGCGATGTCTCAGGCGGCGGCGGCGGCGGACGAGGGTAGCGCTAGCAGCTAGGGCATTCTCACGTCGCAAGGAGCGGGGGAAAATTAGACCAGGACGTTGAGCGCTTCTCATCTTTTAGGTGATGAATGGTAATGTGGATAATAAGGAATATAAATAATGTGATTGTATCTTTCTTCTTTTTTGTGTGGGGGAATTACGGGATTGAATCATCACTTGCCAAATCCGGAGGTGGGAAAAATGGGTGGGGCGTGCGCTGGGGGAGACCTTCGATCGATGGGGTGGGGCGTACGAAGTGAAGAGAATAATTACCATATTCGAAATTGCCATACCTAGATTGATTTATTACTATAATTATCATATTTGAAATTTCTAAGTTTCAGCCTTACCATACGTGGATTAATTGTGATTGATTGCCATAAATACGTTGGGTATTGCCGGCCAGACGAGAAAAGAGGAAAACCGGTGGGAAGGGGGGTGGTGGGAGGTGGGACGAAGAAAACCAGACGAAAAAAACACAAACGAAAGTGGTGGGACTATTCAACCAACTCGTCCATTAAAAATAGAGATGCATACTTGGTCCTCAAACCCGTCGTTCAGACACAATTTCCTTATATTCTCTTTATTATTTATCATCTCATCACAAGGAGCAACACTATGAACTTCAAATCGTAGCAAAAATGCACATGAAGTTGTTGATTCTTTTTTTAAGCAATTGACACGAGCACTACATTTTCATTAAGAAAGGAAAATACGCACATCCTGTCATGTATAAAGAGGAACATGCCGGAAACCCACGTAGACTAAAACCACATGCAGACTACTCGTGGATTTGAATAACTCTCGGCCCAAAGGCCAAACATCTATGAAAATGCGCTTGTTCCTCTCCTTCCGTTCCACACTATGTAGATGAGGGCGCCTCTATGATGCCTAGGGCCGTCGATATCTTTGAGACCGCCCTCCCACCATGCATCAATCGAGGGAAAAGTGGAAATGGGGCCGAAGGCAAGCTGAAGATCTGTCCAGGACAACCCGAGGTTGACGGCCGCAACAGTGAAAGGACAGTCCTTGCGGAGATATGCAACAGTTTTGTGGGCGCCGAGGCAAAGTTGGCAAAGAGGATAATTCGGCAAGCCCCTTTGAGGCTAGGTGATCAATCATGAGGATTCGGTTGTGGAGGACAAGCCGGGAGAACTATCTACACTTTAGCTCCGTGTGTGACCTCCAAATCTTGTTGGTCAAGAACCTCGGGTGGGAGCCATGGAATTAAGCCTTGTAGGCCGAGCTGGTCGAGTAGTCTCTTGAGAATGGTGCTCTGCAGCTAGCTCGGCTCCCCAGTCAATTGTCCATTGTCTTCATGTGCATTATGTATTGGTCGAGACTGACACGACGGAGCTGCAATGCCAGGAGTAATTTTAGGAGACATAGCCAAGAACTGGAGGCAAACTTCTACTTGTATTATGCTAGAATTGAAGGCGACAAGCGGAACACTTTTTTCTCAATAAAGGAATTTTTATTCAGTAGAAATATCAAAATGGTTTGTTCAATTCAGATCATCATCAAACCAATACAAAGATTCATGCATGAGGTCTCATGAGGATAGTAACACTTCATTGCTCATAGTCATCGTTAGGTAGTCCATGGACCCGGTTGTAATTTTTATTACCTATGAGAATCTTCGTATTGCTGTTACATTTTATTAATAGGTTGGAAGACTTATTGGAAAAAAAATCACTATTAAATCCCGGATTCATGGATTAGACTAGAGGAAAAGAGCTTCTGGAACTTGAAAGCTAGGATCACATGATGTGCAAAAACAAAGAAAAATCTTGGGTCACAAGTTGATTACAAAACCATCAATGGAAGAGGCAGAGAAGAACAATAAAAATAGTTGATTACAAGCAAAAAATTCATCTCCCATCTAGAAGAACTGTTGCTGATGACACGTCGGATACACTACAAATGCTCATCCCCGACGGAGGGCATGCCATGATGTATGAATCGAACCCTTCATTCTCCATGAGAGCAAGCATGCTGTAGCTCATGTATGTCGATGGTAAATCAGGAACCAATTGGACACCATCGAGGTATTGCATGACCTTTTGCACATGAGGCCTAACATTGGGTGACGGGTGTGCACACAACAAACCTAGTTTGAGCACAAGAGTGACCTCATCTGTGTTAAATTTGCCCATGAGATGTGGATCCACTGTGTCAATGATTGAGCCATTGCGATGGTGCTCAAGCACCCAGTCGAGCAGCACCACCCTGTTGTTATGCTGACCACTCTCAATGGGCCTGCGTCCACAGACAACCTCTAGGAGAAACACGCCGAATGCAAATACATCCGTTGAAGGTGTTGCCTTCCCAGTGCGTAGAAGTTCTGGTGCGAGGTATCCCATAGTGCCAACCACATGTGTTGTTTGAGCATCCGTGCCATGATCGTATAACCTTGCTAGGCCAAAATCGCCGAGCCTTCCGTTCATCTGCTTATCCAAGAGCACATTGCTTGCCTTTATATCTCGGTGGATGACGACTTGTTCCCAATCCTCATGAAGATACAGTAAACTTGACCCAACACCTTTGACGATCCAATATCTTTGAGGCCAATCCAAAGTTGGCCCATTGTTATTGTACAAGTACTTGTCAAGGCTCCCATTTTCCATGTAGTCATACACCAAGAGAAGTTCACCATTGCGCCGGCAATAGCCTTGTAACTGTGCTAGATTCCTGTGGCGGAGACGACCAATGGTCACCACTTCAGCAATGAACTCTCTTATACCTTGTCTTGAGTCATGTGATACTCTCTTCACCGCGATTTCCATATTGGATCCAGGAAGTACCCCTTTGTATACTTTGCCAAACCCTCCGGCACCGAGTAAATTTCCATTCTTGAATCCATCAGTGGCACGAAATAGATCTTTGTATGCGAACCGGTGTGGGCCGAACTCATCCTCCCAATCTTCACGCACCTCAGCAAATCGACGCCGACGCCACACAAAGAAGGAGGTGGCAGCTAGCACCGCGGCGATGATCGATACGGTGGCTAATGGTAGCAAGAGAGCCAAGAGCATGGGCCGATGCTTCGAACCCACACGCGGCAGTGCTGGAAGCTTAGAGAAATCAAGCGGCGTGGCAGGCCCGTCCAAGCTGAAGCTCCATCCAAGCACATAGTGGTGCGTCGACACCACGCCGGATGACGACGAGAAGCCAACATACATTGTGTCCGTGAGCACAGTGGAGAGGTCAATGGCTTCAGAGAGGAGAGGATACCTGGGTTTGGGCTCTTGCGCAGGAGCCAATGTCACATTGAGTTGCCTGGCCTGGCCATCGTAGTCCACCCACACCTGCATCGGCTCGCGGCTGTTCAACATCAGGCCTCGAAAGGTGGCACCGTCATCGCCGTAGTAGCCGGCCGGCGTGGCCTTCCGCGAAATGAGGCTATTGACGTTGATGCCCACGTGGTTGCTGTTGATGTCGCGGAACTCGGGGTTCATGATGGTGTCGAGCTCGACAGCAAATATGTGGTCGCTCGCGGTGCCGTTCGTGGCGTTGAGGAGGCCCAGATACTGCCCGGCGATCGCCGTTGAGAGGTTCGTGGTCGGGGCGACCACGAAGGCGAGCCCTTGGTCGCTCAGGCCATCGTAGTTGGACACGATGGCGAACACGAAGGACGTGGAGAAGGAGCGCGCCACGCCAGTGGAGTTGGTCGTCCCGTTGACGTCGAGGAGGCGGAGAGGGGTGGGGTTGAAGGCATGGCCTTTTGTCTGGAGAGTGAAGTTGGTGAGCGCGAGCAGGCCGTTGGGCATGACGGCGGCGAGACCATCCAGCGTAAGGTTCGCCGCTGCGAAGCCCTGGAAGGCGAACTGGCCCTCGTCGGCGGACGAGCACGAGACCAACTCTCCGCCCATGCTCAACAGCAAGAGCAGAAGAAGAGCCGGCATGGTTTCTTGCCAGATTTAGTGCTGCTGGCCTGCCGCGCTTCCTTCAAGAGTAAGCAACTCAATCGGTACAGTTTTTGGCGGGGTGGAGATTGGTCGCAGGGCTGAGGCGCACCGCACACCTTGGCTGAAAGTCATGGAGATAATGGCATGCCTGGCAGCATCAGGAGTCGAGGTCGTAGTTGCCGTGAGTACTAGTCTACTACTGATTCATTTGTTCTCTTTGAATGAAAAAGGCTGCTACACATTTGTCTTGGTGTGCATGTAAATGTAATACCTAGCTGACACGGCGCCTCTGTGTAGACCGGAGAAAAATCTGAGAGAGTTCTTGTCAAAGATGGCTGCTTATGAAAATGCAAATGGTTGATATTGCGAGCTGGGGAAGCGCAGTGCCGTGCAGCGTGGTAGCGTCACCTGGTTGAAAAGGAGGATTGCTGACCATTCACCTTCAGCCGTTCACATGAAGAAACAAATATCTAAATTGTGGATGTCACCTAGACGGCTAGACCAGTTCAGTTTATTTTTTCAACAATCATAGCACATCAACCTTAAGTCCGTTTTCTGCAGTTTAATTTTATAGAAAACACACACCACGTCTAACTTTATGAACAAAGCCGTAACGGCAACGTCATCCAACAAACAAGTAGGCAGAAACTGATACATCCTCCGTGGGTTCCTGGAAGCGGTCCTTGCTACGAGCAACATCGCTGAAAGAAAACATCGACGCATCACTAGGATTTTTTCCCCTGGGTCTCGCCACTAGGGTTCTCCAGTCCTCCGGTGGCGTCGTCACCGTGAGTTTCCACCATTGACGAGACTGATCTGTTGAGTAACATGATTGTATTAGGAAACATAGGTTAAACTAGGAAATATTCTGGCTTGCCTTGTACTTCAAGTAGATCATGTCCTCATATATATATGCCCATGAGGCTCAAGCAATACAACAACTATTCCACCAAATCCTTCTGCCCCTTCTAATATGGTATCTATCGCAACTCGATCCTAAACCCTAGCCGCTGCCGCTTCCGCACCTGCGCGCCGCCCCCAGGGCGGTCGGCCTCCATGACCGCCGTCGGGGGCCGCGCCGCCCGTACCTAGGGTTCGTCCGCCGATCGTGTTGACCGGCTGCACTAGAGAGTCTTTTCCCCGAGCCTTGCTCCGGGGTTTTCTCTCCCCCGCCGGTCATCTTGATCGCGCGGTTTCTTTTTGGTTTTCCGGTGTATTCTTGATCGGTTTGCGTCGCCCACCGCCGCTGTCGACCCCGAGCGCCTCTACTCCGACCCCGGCGCGACCAGCCGGCCTCTCCTTCGACCCGCGGCCACGCGCGCCGAGGCGGCCCATCAGGGTCAGCCGCCGTCCGCGCGTCGGTCTGCCCGTTGCCCTGCGCCGTCCGTCACCGCCCTGCTCCGACCGGGACACCTGCATCACCCCGAACCGGCGGCCTCGCGCCATGCGACGGCCAATCATAGCCGTCGGTCGTGCGTGGGCCCGCCAATCAATCCACGTCACCCGTCTCCGCCGCGTCTGTACGGCTGCCCGGCGGTCTACCTCGCCGGCCTCGTCCTCGGCTGCGTTAGGCTCGTCGGCTGACTCAACTCGGGCGCCGCTGCTCCGTTGGTCGCTCGGACCTCGCTGCCCGGGCGCCGGCGTTGCTTTGGCAGCCCGGGTGCCGGTGCTGACAAGCTCGTTCGCACGACGTCTCATGCCGCCCGCCGTCGCCGGCTTCATCTCGGACTCCACCGCCACCACGCCACTACCGAGCGGCGTCCCCGACCTCGCGCGCAATCGGATTGATCACCCGCTCGCCGCCGCGATCCGCCTCATCTACGCCGCGCGACCGACCTGGCCCGTCGGTTACGCGCGCCTCCGCAGGTCCCGTGAAGATCATCCCCGAGTTCAGCGCGCTTCTCCATTGATCGAGCATCGGGCTGCCGCTGTCGTGGTTCTAAGTCTGACAGTAGAATGGGGGGTAGGTATGGAGAGGCAAGATCCTAGCTGTGGAGTAGTTGTACACACGAGTGTTTAACGAGTTCAGGCCCTTCTCTGAGGAAGTAATAGCCCTACGTCTCGGAGCCCGGAGGCGGTCGACTGGTTTATGTGTATATGAGTTACAGGGGTGCGAACCCTTCTACCAGTGGAGGGGGGTGGCTTATATAGAGGACGCCAGGACCCCAACCAACCCACGTAGCAGAGGGTTAAAGTACATTAAGGCCGGGCCTTACTGGTAACGCCCTACATAAAGTGTCATCATGACCATTAAGACTACTTAATTACAGACCGTTTGGATACAGAGTAGATCCTGAACTCCTGATGGTCGAGTGAGTCTTCATGGTCGAGTGCCTTTAGGTTCGTCGAGTGTCTTCTAGCCGGTCGAGTGGAGTCTCTCTTGGTCGACTGGAAGGTAGCTTCGTCTAAGGATGTCCTTGGGTATGGTATCCTAGATAGGTCCATGACCCTACCCTAGGTACATAACATCATCATTAGCCCCCGTATGAATCGAGGTTCGAGTGAGGAAGGAGTTGATGATTTTCTCCGACTCATTTCCTGTGCTTTGATTATGTCATATCTTGGATCGGCGATTTTTTCTTTCGACGTTGGCGTCAACTTTTACTTCAGTCGCCTTGATCCATTCTTGTCTTCTGTCGAGTGAACTTTTTGAACTTTAGTGAACTTCCGAGCGACGGATCGCAGGAAAGATATCGTCTGACAGATTGATCTGCTGTTAGCGGATTTTGCGGGATCTGAAATTTGGGAAGCGCGCGAAGCGGGGCGAACCGCGGTACTCGGAAGGGATAAGGCATGGACGCCTCGATTTCCGCGCCGCCTTTTTCGCCATGTATCGTGCGTGCGCGACTGTTTCAGGATGTGACAGGACTGCCCGGACCAACTCGTCAGCCACTCGGAAGCGTCCTTATATAAAGCGCCGGGCGAGGGATTTTTGAACAGTGCCTTCCCATTCTTCTCTCCTCCCTCTTTGCCTCCGCCCACTGCGCCTGCTCTTGCCTCCGCCTATCCACTCCTCGCGCGCTTCGCCGGCGACAATGGTGAAGGAGAAAACGGCGGCTCTAGAGCGCGCGAAGAAGGCGACGGCGACGGGGAAAGCGAAGGGGAGACTGTCCAGTCGGGGCGGATCTTCATCAAGGTCCCGCCTGCCAAAGGGTTGGGTCCAAGGGGATTGGATCCGCTCGACCATCACCGAGAAAGATCTCAATGACCTGGCCAATGAGGGACTAATCCCCCACGGGCCAGCAAGGCTTCCGGGGACCAAGTGTCAACCGCAGCCGCAGGAGGGTGAGTGCATTCTCTTAGCCACTCATGTAGACCGTGGTTTTTCTCTGCCGCTGAGTGTTTTCTTCCGAGGGTTTCTGAATTTCTTTGGGGCGCAACTCCACCATTTCACTCCCAATTCCATCGCCTATCTTGCTGCCTTTGTGTCCATGTGCGACAACTTCCTGGGTTGTCGACCACACTGGGGTCTCTTTAAGCACATATTCACCTGTCACTCACAGACAGTGAAAAAGGCGAGTCCGGACGATGAGAGGACTAAGGTTATCCAGATGTGCGGTGGTCTTGGGATCCAGATGAGGAATAAGAGTACTTTCCCGGCCATGACCCTTCCTGAGTCGGTCAGAGGGTGGCAGTCGACTTGGTTCTACTGCCAAGACGAGTCGACGCCAGGGCAGTCGATTGGTCTCCCTCCGTTTTCCATGGACCGAGTGGACAAACCCTCTTCTCTGAAAGTGCTTCCTGAGGAGAAAGTTCAGGTAAAAATGCTGATGGAGCGCGTAGTCCAACTCATTAGAGAAGGAGTGACGGGTATGGATCTTCTGGAGGTCTTCCTTAGGCGGCACATCCAACCACTTCAGTACCGAGGCCATCCGATGTGGCTGTATTGTGGGACCGAAGACACCACTCGGGTCCATCCCGAGGCGGTCGACGACGCCACACTGGAGAGGTGGGTGACCGCAATCACGGGGAATAAGGACAACCCTCGAGGGGCCAGGAGGATCCCACCACTCGACTGTACCTACACACTGGATACGGTATGGCCATTTATTTCTAATTGCAGTCTTGCTTTATTCATTCTGCTTCGCTGTGAATTGGTCGAGTGATCTTTGTTTTGGTTTGTTGCCTGACAGGCCACCACGGAGTTATACTCGATGCCCAATGGAGCGCAGACGCCGACTGAAGAGGAGGAAGGAAGTGGGGGAGAAAGCCTGGAGGAGTGGGATTTGGATGCTGACGACGATGACGAGGATGATGACTCTGATGAGGAGGAAGAGGAGGAGGAGGAAGTTGCACCTCCCTGCTCGGAAAGACGCTCGAAGCTTGTCCATGATCCCGCGACTGAGCGTGGTAAGGGGGTCGCGACCGCTTCCTAGTCGACCAAGTGCCCTCGGACTACTTCGGCGCCGACTGAGAAGGCTCCGAAGCAATCTTGAGTGGCACCGTCGAAACCTGCGAAGGTCTTGCCGAAGATGAAGATGGTGATCCCCACTATCTCAGGGTAATGGTATTCTTGAGTTTTCCCCGTTTCATGAACTTGTTCTTGGTCGACTCATGGGCCACGACTGACTTTTGGAACTGCAGTGCTGCTACTTCTGATACTTCGGCCAGGGCTGAAGACCACGAGATGGAGGATGCTGCTACCTCAAAACCTGGTATGACTCTTGTGATGCCGTTTTTAGTCGACTGACTTATTGTCTCTAATTTTGATTCTTTCTGCAGCTTCATCTAACGTCGTTATCGATCTTCCCGACGATGACGACGAGGAACCACCAAGGCAGAGGAGGAGCAAGAAGGCATCTGCTGGCAAGGCGACTCAGGACGTGCCAGCACCCGAGACGTTGGTCGTGGAGGGAGACAATGTCACTCGGCCTACCGTAACCTTTGCGGTGCCGTTGACGAGTGCTCGTCCTTCGTCATCGAGTGCTGCTCAACCCTCGCTTTTCTCAACCTACCCTGTTCCTGAAGACCAAGCTAGTGCTGCTAAAGAAGCAATCCGCCAAGCAGGGGTCATGATGGAGCAAGTGAAGGCAATACGAGAAGCCAGCCAGGCAGCCTATGACGCCAGTTCGACTCTTCAGAGTAATGTTCAGGTCAGTCAGTCACTGCCTGTTCTGTTAGGATATGATATCTGAAAACTCTTCCTTCTGAAATTCTTAGAGTTTGTCCTACACCCACTGGGTGTGTCGATTGAAATTCCGGATTAGTGGGGGCACGCTGAGTGCACCCACCGGGTGTAGTCCCCAAGGCTATGGTCGACTGCTGGCAGTCGACCAGAGGCTTTATGTCTTACGTTTTTTCCTTACTCGACTAGGTTGAATAGATTCATAGATCGGTGGGGGCACGCTGAGTGCACCCACTGGGTGTAGTCCCCGAGACTGTGGTCGACTGCTGGCGGTCGACTATAGTCTGAAGAACATCTCCTTTTTTTTGTTGGTCGACTGGTCGACTCTAACTGATGAAACTAGTGGGGGCACGCTGAGTGCACCCACTGGGTGTAGTCCCCGAGACTATGGTCGAATGTTTGCATTCGGCCGTAGTCTTAGAAACGCTATGATTTTTCCTTACTCACTCGGAAGTGAATTGTCTTTGACATTTGTCGATTGGTTCTTCGTAGAAATCCTGTGACCTTGCGGCTTGTTATACTGAGTTGGAGAACAAACACATTCAGCTCGAGCTCAATCTGAAACTGGCCCAAGAGAACTTGACGAAGGCGAAGGAGGAAGCTAAAGGTATGCTTGGTGAGGCCTTTGACGACTGCCTTTGCCTCTCACTTGTTTCCGAATCTAATCTCACTGTAACTTTGCAGACAAAGTGAGGGATGCCCTGAAGAAGCAAGAGCTTGACTTGGCTGAGATGCAAAAAACTGCTTTAGAGAAGACCAGGCTTGCAGATGAGAAGCTGGTTTTAGTGACCAAGCTTGAAGAAGAAAACACCAATCTGAAAGCTGCTCTTGATGCTGCCAACCAGGAGGTTAGTCGACTGAAAAGTGACAAGACCACCCTGAATGACAAGGCCAGTGAGTTGATGAGAAAGATGAATGATCTAGAGGCTTATCTGGGTGGACTCGCCAAGAAGTTGTTCCTCATGCTTGAAGGTAATCCTTTGTATCAAACCCATATTTTAATTGTAACCTCCGACTGTTTGTCTTGACTCGGTGGTTGTGCTTGCAGAATTTTGTCAGAACTTTGAAGAGGAGACTGGTCGACTGGAAGTAAACCTGGACCCCATCAACTCTCCTGTGAAAGATGAAGTCGCCATGAACGTGCTCCAGCTTGAATCTCGTGTTGCTGATGTCATCGACTATCTCGCAAGGCTAAAAGTCGCAACTTCTCGCATCGACACAACACTCTGGCCAAGAGAGACACTCCAGAACGACCTCGAGTCTCTGATGACTCGACTGAACGAGGTCCCAAGTCAAGTGCAGGAGTGGAAGAAATCTTCGGCCAGGTGTGGTGCGGATGTTGCTCTGTCTCTGGTCCGCGTTCATTGCAAGGATGCGCGAGAGGACAAGCTGGTGGCCCTCAGGGTGGCTAACACCAAGAAGCACGATTTCCGATCCTTCATGGAGACATTCATCGCCGCCGCCACTCGAATTGCAGATGGAATCGACCTGGACGAGTTTGTCGCACCTTCCAGCCCTCCACAGGAGGGGTAAAAAACTTCTGAGCTTGATACTTTAAATTTGCCTCGGTATGCCGAGTGAGTTTTGCAACCGACAAACCTTAACAGGCCTAGCGCCTGAGCACTTTCGGTTCCGTTAGGTGTTTATCCGAACTTGGATTTAATGTTGAATATGTTTGCATTTGGTTTGAGGTGTCTTTTGCAGGTTGAAGTGATCATTGCAATCGACTTGTTCCCCAATACGCTTAGGCGAGCACTGGGCTGCAGCTAAGCACCCCGAGTGAGAGGTTTGCTCTCCACTCGGTAGGATTTTCAAAAACTTAGGCGAGCACAGGGCTGCAGCTAAGCCTCCGAGTGGGAGGTCTGCTCTCCACTCAGTAGGATTTTAGATACTTAGGCGAGGACTGGGCTGCAGCTAAGCCTCCGAGTGGGAGGTATGCTCTCCACTCGGTAGGATTTCAGATACTTAGGCGAGCACTGGGCTGCAGCTAAGCCCCCGAGTGGGAGGTCTGCTCTCCACTCGGTAGGATTTCAGATACTTAGGCAAGCACTGGGCTGCAGCTAAGCCTCTGAGTGGGAGGTATGCTCTCCACTCGGTAGGATTTCAGATACTTAGGCGAGCACTGGGCTGCAGCTAAGCCCCCGAGTGGGAGGTCTGCTCTCCAGTCAGTAGG
>NC_057798.1:219194788-219195122 GCF_018294505.1 Triticum aestivum | reverse complement strand
TGCTCTCCACTCAGTAGGATTTTTAGATACTTAGGCGAGCACTGGGCTGCAGCTAAGCCCCCGAGTGGGAGGTCTGCTCTCCACTCGGTAGGATTTCAGATACTTAGGCGAGCACTGGGCTGCAGCTAAACCCCCGAGTGGGAGGTCCGCTCTCCACTCAGTAGGATTTTTAGATACTTAGGCGAGCACTGGGCTGCAGCTAAGCCCCCGAGTGGGAGGCCTGCTCTCCACTCGGTAGGATTTTGTATTGGCGGTGTAGCTCGGAAGGAGAGGGTAGCAGTCGACCTGCACCTCGTCCTCCTTGCAGAGCACACGTTGTATTTGTGGCGTAGCT
>NC_057798.1:219135502-219194382 GCF_018294505.1 Triticum aestivum | reverse complement strand
CCTCGTCCTCCTTGCAGAGCGCATGTTGTATTTGTGGCGTAGCTCGGAAGGAGAGAGTAGCAGTAGACCTACACCTTGTCTTCCTTGCAGAGCGCACGTTGTACTTGTGGCGTAGCTCGGAAGGAGAGGGTAGCAGTCGACCTACACCTCGTCTTCCTTGCATAGCGCATGTTGTACTTGTGGCGTAGCTCGGAAGGAGAGGGTAGCAGTCGACCTGCACCTCGTCCTCCTTGCGAAGCGCATGTTGTATTTGTACTTAGGCGAGCGCAATGCTGCAGCTAAGCCTCCGAGTGGAAGACTGGCTTACCACTCGACATGATTTTGTTTATCTTAGGCGAGTACTTGGACTGCAGCTAAGCCTCCGAGTGGAAGGCTGGCTTACCACTCGACAGGATTTTGTTTATCTTAGGCGAGTACTTGGACTGCAGCTAAGCCTCCGAGTGGAAGGCTGGCTTACCACTCGGTAGGATTTTGTTTATCTTAGGCGAAACGGATTTGGCAGCTAAGCCTTCGTGTGGGAGGCTGGCTTACCACTCGACAGGATTTTGTTTATCTTAGGCGAGTACTTGGACTGCAGCTAAGCCTCCGAGTGGAAGGCTGGCTTACCACTCGGTAGTATTTTGTTTATCTTAGGCGAAACGGATTTCGCAGCTAAGCCTTCGTGTGGGAGACTGGCTCACCACTCGGTTAGGATTTTTTTACAGACTTGGGCGAATCGGATTCGCGGCCAAGCCACCCACTGGGGGATTGTTTTGAGTGGACAAAAGAAATAACGATTACTGGGAAAATTATAAAGCTCTTGTCTTTGATAAATAAACTACAGAAGTACTTTTATTACAACTCATCCGAGTGAATACTTAAGTGTAAAAGGGGCGGAGAAGCTCCACGTTCCAAGCTCGGGGCTCGTCGATCTGATGCTTGACATTGTAAAGACGGTATGCTCCATTGTGGAGAACCTTGGTGACGATGAAGGGACCTTCCCAAGAAGGAGCAAGCTTGTGTGGTTTCTGCTGATCCACTCGGAGAACTAAATCTCCTTCCTGGAAGGCTCGACTCTTCACGTTTTTGGTGTGGAAGCAACGCAAGTCTTGTTGGTAAATGGTCGATCTGATCAGAGCCATCTCCCTTTCTTCCTCTAAAAGGTCGACTGCATCCTGCCGTGCTTGTTCTGCTTCAGCTTTGGTGTAGAGCTCGACCCAGGGAGCATTGTGGAGAAGGTCACTCGGCAAGACTACTTCAGCTCCATAGACCAAGAAGAATGGAGTTCTTCCAGTCGACCGGTTGGGCATGGTCCTTAACCCCCAAAGCACCGAGGGAAGTTCGTTGACCCATGCACCAGCCGCATGCTTAAGATCACGCATCAAACGGGGTTTCAACCCTTTGAGAATCAAACCGTTGGCTCGTTCTGCCTGTCCATTCGACTATGGATGAGCGACTGAGGCATAGTCGACTCGTGTGCCTTGAGACGTATAGAACGCTCTGAACTCTTCGGAGTCGAAGTTTGACCCGTTGTCAGTGATGATGCTGTGCGGGACTCCATATCTGAATATCAATTCTCTGATGAAACTGACAACAGTACCGGCATCGAGGTTCTTGATGGGTTTAGCTTCGATCCACTTAGTGAACTTGTCGACTGCTACCAGCACATGGGTAAAACCGCTTCTGCCTGTTCTCAAAGGACCGACTATATCCAAACCCCATACTGCAAAGGGCCAGATGAGTGGTATAGTCTTCAAAGCTGACGCGGGCTTGTGTGACATATTGGAGTAAAACTGACATCCCTCGCACTTGTCGACTATCTCCTTCGCCATTTCATTCGCTCTTGGCCAATAAAATCCAGCTCGGTATGCTTTGGACACGATGGTCCGAGAGGATGCGTGATGGCCACAGGTCCCCGAGTGGATGTCATCAAGGATTATTCGACCTTCCTCCGGTGTTACGCATTTCTGACCAACTCCAGTCGCGCTTTCTCTGTACAACTGTCCCCTTATCACGATAAAGGCCTTAGATCGACAGACGATCTGTCGAGCCTCTTCTTCGTCCTCCGGGAGTTCTTTCCTCAAGATATACGCGATATATGGTACTGTCCAATCGGGAGTGATCACTAAAACTTCCATGATCAGGTCGACCACTGCCCGGACTTCAACCTCAGTCGGATCTGTAACACTCTTAGGTTGCGGAGCTTCGTCGGTAAAAGGATCTTCTACGACTGACAGAGTGTGGATATGTTCCAAGAACACATCACTGGGGATGGCTTCTCTCTTGGATCCTATCTTCGCCAAATCAGCAGCTGCTTGATTTTTCAGTCGGGGTATGTGGTGGAGCTCTAACCCTTCGAACTTCTTTTCGAGCTTTCTCACTGCATTGCAGTATCCAGTCATGGCTGGGCTTCTAACGTCCCACTCCTTCATCACATGATTGACCACCAAATCTGAGTCGCCATAGACCATAAGGCGACGGACGCCGAGTGAAATGGCCATGCGCAACCCATACAAGAGTGCTTCATATTCTGCTTCATTGTTGGAGGAATCAAAGTGGATTTGGAGCACATATCTGAGTTATCTCCTCGGGGGGAAACCAAAACAACCCCAGCACCAGAACCATTTAACATCTTAGATCCATCAAAGAACATGGTCCAATGCTCTGAGTGAACTTGAGTCGGCTGCTGTTGCTCAATCCACTCGGCAAGGAAATCTGCTATAGCCTGGGACTTAATGGCTTTCTTTGCCTCGAATTTGACATCAAGGGGAAGGAGTTCAATCGCCCATTTAGCCACTCGACCAGTTGCATCTCTGTTATGCAGAATCTCTGACAATGGTGCATCGCTGACGACTGTAATGTCATGATCAGAGAAATAATGAGCAACCTTCTTCATGGTCATGTAGATCCCATATACGAGCTTATGATAATGAGGGTATCTTTGCTTCGATGGGGTCAAAACTTCAGAGAGATAATACACTGGGCACTGAACTTTGAAGGCTTTCCCTTCTTCTTACCGCTCGACCGTAAGTACTATACTGACGACTTGTCCTGTGGCTGCAATATAAAGCAACATAGGCTCTTTGCTGATTGGAGCAGCAAGCACCGGCTGGGTGGAGAGCAGAGTTTTTAACTCGGCAAACGCTGCATCAGCTTCTGGAGTCCACTCGAACTTGTCTGCCTTCTTCATCAGTCGGTAAAGGGGCAATGCCTTTTCACCGAGGCGAGAGATGAATCGACTTAAAGCGGCCAAGCATCCAGTAAGCTTCTGGACGTCGTGCACACGCACAGGACGTTTCATTCGGACTATGGTGCCAACTTTTTCTGGGTTAGCATCGATTCCTCGTTGAAACGAGAAAACCGAGTAACTTTCCGCCAGGTACTCCGAATGTGCACTTCGATGGATTGAGCTTGATATCATACCTTCTGAGATTGGAAAATGTTTCAGCTAGGTCAGTCAATAGGTCGGAACCCTTTCTCGACTTGACCATGATATCATCCATGTACGCTTCCACATTCCGACTGATTTGAGTGAGTAAACACTTTTGAATCATTCTCATGAACGTGGCTCCAGCATTCTTGAGGCCGAATGGCATGGTGATATAGCAGAAGCACCCGAATGGAGTGATGAAAGCTGTTTTGATTTCGTCAGGTTCATACAGACGGATCTGATGATACCCGGAATAAGCATCTAAAAAAGACAATCTCTCGCACCCTGCGGTCGAGTCGACAATTTGGTCGATGCGAGGGAGAGGAAAATGATCTTTTGGGCAGGCCCGATTGATATGTTTGAAATCAATGCACATGCGAAGTGAGTTGTCCTTCTTGGGAACCATGACGACATTGGCGAGCCACTCGGAGTGGTATATCTCTCGGATGAACTCTGCTGCAAGGAGTCGAGCCACCTCCTCGCCAATGGCTTTTTTCTTCTGAACGGCGGACCGTCGAAGATGTTCTTTAGCAGGTTTCGCTTTTGAGTCGACTCTAAGGCGATGCTCAGCCAGCCTCCTGGGAACACCCGGCATGTCAGCTGGCTTCCATGCAAAGATGTCCCAGTTCTCGCGGAGGAACTGGATGAGCGCTTCTTCCTATTTAGAGTCGAGTGTTGTGGAAATATGGGTCGGAGCTGCATTGGGGTCAGTCGGGTGGATATGAACTGGCTTCGTCTCCCCAGACGACTGAAATACTGACTCTGTGGCGGGCTTCTTGGCCCGCAGCAAATCACTCGGATCTGCATTCTTCTTGTATTCCTCCAGCTCTACCACTGTTATCTGGTCATCCGCAATCTTGGAGCCTTCCTGGAAACACTCTTCTGCCTTCTTCCGGCTGCCAGTGATGGTGATCACGCCTTTGGGGCCAGGCATTTTTAACTTCAGGTACACATAACATGGTCGAGCCATGAAGCGGGCATAGGCTGGTCTTCCCAAAATAGCGTGGTAGGCGCTTCGGAAATCCACGACTTCAAATGTCAGCTTCTCTTTGCGGAAATGCTTCGAGTCGCCAAACACTACATCCAGAGCTATTTGGCCGAGTGACTCAGCCTTCTTTCCCGGGATGACTCCGTGAAAACTCATGTTGCTGGAATTGAGCCTGGACATCGGAATGCCCATTCCCTTGAGCGTATCTACATATAGTATATTCAATCCACTGCCGCCATCCATCAATACCTTTGTCAGTCGAGTGCCTTCGACGACTGGGTCGACCACCAGCGCTTGCCTCCTAGGGGTGGCAATGTGAGTAGGGTGATCATACTGGTTGAAAGTAATGGGAGTTTGCGACCATCTCAGATAGTTTGGTGTCGCCGGGGCGACCATATTGACCTCACGGTTGATCACTTTCAGTCGACTTTTGCTCTCTACATCAGCAAAAATCATCAGAGTGGAGTTGACATGAGGGTACTCTCCATCACTGTCCTCCTTGTCCTCAGCCTTGTCCGACTCCTTCTCTTTGTCCTTCGGTTGTTTTCCTTGAAACTGCTGGATTAAGAGCCGGCACTGGCGAGTGGTATGCTTTGGGTAGATGAAGTTACCCTCTTCGTCTTTCTTCGTGTGGATATGACACGGTAGATCCATCATGTCATTACCTTCCTTATCTTTTACCTTCTTGGGGTTCCAAGATCCTTTGGGCTTCCCTTTGAATTTGCCCTGTGTCACGGCCAGAGCCTCTCCAGGAGCAGCTGGCTCGGCCTTCCGCTTCTGCTTCCGACCGGAGTTTCCTTTCTCCGACTGACTCGGCTTGTACTTGCCACTCTGGAGTCGGTCCTCTTCTTCGCCATTGGCGTACTTGGTGGCTATTTCCATCATCCGACTCAGGGTCATATCTCCAGTTCGACCAAACTTCAGGCTCAACTCTCTGTTCTTGACACCATCCTTGAAGGCGCAGACCGCTTGATGGTCTGACACATTCTCTACAGTATGATGCAAAGTGATCCATCTCTGGATGTAATCTCTCAGTGTTTCACTCGACTTTTGTACGCAAACTTGCAACTCTGTCAATCCGGCCGGTCGCTTGCAAGTTCCCTCGAACGTCCTGACGAACACTCGGGAAAGATCTTCCCAGGTGTAAATGTTGTTAGGAGCTAACTGATTCAACCACGCCCTGGCCGAACCCTCTAGCATAAGTGGCAAATGCTTCATGGCCACCTCATCATTACCGCCACCAATCTGAACAGCCACTCGGTAGTCTTCAAGCCAAGTTTCAGGCTTAGACTCTCCGGTAAACTTACTCACTCCAGTCGCCAACCTGAAGTTGGGGGGTATCACTGCGGCTCTGATGGCTCTGCTAAAGCATTCTGGACTTGAAACGTGGACTCGGCTGCTTGTGGGCACATCTCTATCATGGCCACCTCTATGAGCTCTGTTCCGGTCGACCAAACCTTGCACGATGATGGATCTCGCGTCAAAGCCTGGCTCTCTGGGGTCGACTGGAACTCTCCGCCCAACACTGAGCTGGCGCCTGTCATCTTGCTGCCGATGGGCGTTAGATCCACTTCTCGGGGGAGGAGTGGGCACTCGACGCCTGTCATCACGATCAAATCGATCATCATAGTGGTCCCGCCGGCCTTCACGTCCCACGCGCCTCAGAGGCGACCTTGGACTGTGAGCCGACTGAACAGTATTCGCAGCGACGGATCGACTGTGAATCCTGTTGCGCGACTGTGACACAGCTGAATTCTGATCTCCTGCCGCCCGGAGCAAATCTCTGATCTGCATCAAGCCTCTTCCAGCCTCCGACTGAGAGGGCTGAATTGACTCCGCTATACGGGCTGCAGCTGCCAAATTTTGAATCGGGGTTCGATATACCTGAGTCGGTTGCGGAAAGAGCTGGCGTCGGCGGGTGTCGGGTACTCGCTGACGCGCACGCTCGTCGAGTGCTCGCTGGAGGTTCTCCAGTCGAGTGCGTTCAGCCAGGTTGGCTAAACGCGCCTCTTCCAGGGCACGAGCCTCAGGAGTTTCTCCTGCAATGGGAGTATGCAGGGCATCCATGTTCCGGCGGCGAAGTTCTTCCCTCTGTTGAGAAGTGAGTGGCTCGGGCTGATACTCTTCGTGGGCCTGAGCGGGGTCGCCTCCGTCGTCCATCCCGTCGTTGCGGGGGAAACCGGGAGGACTACGAGGCCCGTTGACCATCAGGACCTCCGCCGCTGGATCACTGCTATCGCACTCGGATGCAGTCTCTACGGAGCCAGTCGACGGGTCGAATAGGCCATAGAGAGATTCGTCGGGCTCAATTGCCGCAACTTGGGTGGTGGCCGATTGGCGAGCCACTGCGTGTCTCACCCATCGCTGGAGCCTCGACCGACCGGAGCGCTTGCGCTGGCGGGAGATAGGGAGGGAGGACGGCACAGGAGTCGACCGGTATGGGGTCGACGGCTGCCGCAGCAGGATGCCACGGACACACGCCCGAAAGTGCGTCGCCCCGCGGAATGGGAGCGCGTCGATGTCGAGTGGTGCCTCCTGGAGCCAAGCGGAGTCGTCGGCGATGAAAGCGAGCGCACCGAGACGGATCTCGTGGCCCTCGACCAGAGCTCTGCCGGAAACCATGATGAAGGCAATCGGAAAAATTGCAACTTCTCCAAAAGAGTCGCTAAGACACCGGCCCCACGGTGGGCGCCAACTGTCGTGGTTCTAAGTCTGATAGTAGAATGGGGGTAGGTATGGAGAGGCAAGATCCTAGCTATGGAGTAGTTGTACACACGAGTGTTTAACGAGTTCAGGCCCTTCTCTGAGGAAGTAATAGCCCTACGTCTCGGAGCCCGGAGGCGGTCGACTGGTTTATGTGTATATGAGTTACAGGGGTGCGAACCCTTCTACCAGTGGAGGGGGGTGGCTTATATAGAGGACACCAGGACCCCAGCCAACCCACGTAGCAGAGGGTTAAAGTACATTAAGGCCGGGCGTTACTGGTAACGCCCTACATAAAGTGTCATCATGACCATTAAGACTACTTAATTACAGACCGTTTGGATACAGAGTAGATCCTGAACTCCTGATGGTCGAATGAGTCTTCATGGTCGAGTGCCTTTAGGTTCGTCGAGTGTCTTCTAGCCGGTCGTGTGGAGTTTCTCTTGGTCGACTGGAAGGTAGCTTCGTCTAAGGATGTCCTTGGGTATGGTATCCTAGATAGGTCCATGACCCTACCCTAGGTACATAACATCATCAGCCACTGTGTCGCCCTGTCGGGCCGCAGCGCCGCCGCCCCGTGGTTCTCCTCGCGGCTGCATCGACTCGTGCGTCGCCACTGCGTCGCCCCTTTGGGCCGTAGTGCCGTGATACGCGGTCCCCGCCGCCGCCCCTAGGCCGTCCCCGCGGTTGCACCGACTCGCGAACCGCCGTTGCGTCGCCCCTTTGGTCCACAGCGTCGCGGCCCGCGGTCCCCGCCGCCGCCCCAAGGTCTTCCCGCCGTCGCCCCAACCCTCCTGCAGCCGATGCGTCGCCCCTTCGGGCTGTAGCGCCATGGACCACGATCCACTCCGCCGTCACCACGCGTCGACCTCCTGTGGTATGCGCCGCGCCGTCTCCCTTGGCGCGGGAACGCCACCGTCTGCGCCGTTCTTCGTCACGCTGTCGCCTGTCAGGGTTCTTCGCCTACTTCGAGCACCGCCGTCGCACTTTTAACCTAGCCGCCGCCGCTCTTCTTTGGCACCGACGCTGCTACCTCCATAGCTGCCGCCGCTGCCCATCCACCCCCTTCGTCTTCATCCAGGCACCAACCCGTCGCTAGTGTCACCGTCATCTACCCCGACCACTTCGACTCTTCCGACCACCGTTGGTGACATCGGCCCCGCGCCGATGGACGCCGCAATCGTCGTCGAGTTCTTCTCTGCTGGCCCCTCCGACTTCTCCGACAAAGTGTATAGCTCGTGCAGATCCCTTGTCTATGCATGCTCGGTGCTGGCAACACCGATGTGTGCCTTCATTCACGACGTGTCCCCGGGCCTGGCAAGCCTGGTCGGCGCTTCGTCAACTTCGTCTTCGTCCATCTACGCATGCCCGGTGCTGGCAACACCGGTGCGTGCCTTCGTCCATGATGTGTCCCCGGGCTTGGCAAACCCGTCGCGACGCGTCGTCAACACCATCATCCTTCCGGCGCACAACTACCTCATCACCACTGCGTCCATGACTAACTCGGCGCCCTCTTGCGCCCGCGGCTCCACGACGACTTCCTCAACACCGACCACCCTGACTCAACATCGACCACGGCATTCTTCGCACGGCTACCTCGACCACGGCTCCACCACCCATGCTCTTGGCTACATCGACAAACGACACAAAGGGCTACCGTCTGCTTGAGCAACCTTGTTGGTTTCCACTCCAGCCATGACTCTGCAATGCGTCGACCGTTATGACTGTGGGGGGGTGTCCGTCGGCTTGCCTTCGGATTCTTCTCCAGTCTCATCGTCTGCGTCACTACCATTGTGACTGCGGGGGGGGGGGGGGGTGTTGAGTAACGTGATTGTATTAGGAAACATAGGTTAGACTAGGAAATATTCTGGCTTGCCTTGTACTCCAAATAGATCATGTACTCCTATATATATGCCCATGAGGCTCAAGCAATACAACAACTATTCCCGCAAGACGAAGGATCCTATTCTTCCGCCTGTCTCCTTCTTCCCACCGGGCCTGCCCCTGGGTTAGGAAGCACGCGGTTTAGGGTTTTGGTTTGGGAGGCCGCCCATGGGTGCCATGGCGGACATGGGTGCTAGTAGTGGATCGGGATATCGGAGATCAAAGGAAGCGGCAAAACTCCTGGAGAGTCTGAATCTGCAGGATGAGGGGATAGATGACCTGATCTGGGAAGAAGAGAATGATGTAGAGGAAATCACGCCAAAGTGGCTAGCTGTAAGCCGGGTGTTGATTGCAAAAAGCTTTAGCCAGAGCGCTTTGATCGTGGAGATGAAAGCAGCCTGGAATCCGACGACTCAAGTTGTTTGGAGGAGAATCAATGCGAATTTGTTTTCTATCCAATTCAACTATCTGGGGGATTGGAACAAAGCGATGCACCAGGGACCTTGGGACTTTAAAGGTTTGACACTACTGCTTACTGAATATGATGTCTTTTCAAATCTATAAAAGGTGAAGCTGGATAAATTGGAGACATGGTGTCAAATCCACAAGCTACCAGATGGGGTCCTTAAGAGCACATCAGCGTTGAAGAATCTGGCCACTAGGATTGGAGAAGTTCAAGAGGTCCAAGCAACTTTACCTAATGGCTTGAGAGTGAGATTGCATGTGAATAAGAAACTAACACGAGTAGTTGAGATAACTAGGGCCGGAGAAACTAAGAAGTACCTAGTTAAATTTGAGAAGCTTCCAACTTTTTGCAATCAGTGTGGATCCATGGGACACTGGCATGAAGAATGTGGCACTGGAGAGCATGATAAAACAAAATTTGAATGGGGTGACTTCATATTGGTACCAAGGAGAGGAAGAGGAGGAGGTCGTGGAGGCCGAGGGACTGGAGGAAGACGAAGTGAGATGGATGATGGGTTGGATGAAGGAGGAAGAGGATTTGGGAGAGGCCTAGGCAGGGGAGAGAACACAATATGCAGGCAACCCCCAATGCCCCGAATACTGGAAGCTCAGGGTTTAGTGCATTATATACCCCAGCTGGAAGGAGTGAGGATAATGGGATTGTTATAGCACCAGGCAATATTGTATCTGGACAGGATATAAGGATGAGAGGTGCAAGTGAGCCTCTGAGTAAAGGAACTGCTGCTGACAGCGGGTCTGAATCCATGGTGGATAAAGAAGCACTCAAATCAAATGGCATAGTTATGGGCCATGCAGACAGTTTGACATCTGTAGGTAATCTCTTGGGGAAAAGAACGGCTGAAGACTCAAGCACAATAATGCCAGCGCAGACTTTGGCTATTGTTCCAGTTGATAAAATAGTGAAATCGGTGGTAGCAAACTTAGTGGATCGCTATGAAGGTGATGATGACATACTGGGTAACCCCTCGAACCAAGTGAACACCCCATAGAAGAATGCAAATAGGAAAAAACATAGAGGAGAAAATTGAGAAGCTCTGAGTATTGTGGAGGGAGATACAAAAAACAGAAAATGATGGTTTGGCGGCCCCTCGAGGAGGGGACTGCCAGGCGCAATGAAACTCTTATCTTGGAACTGCCGGGGGCTTGGGAACGCCCCGACAATTCGAGCTTTCCTGGATGTCCAGCGATACTGTAGCCCCGAGGTGGTGTTTTTGTTGGAGACCCACCTTGACAGCTATCGGTGGAATGCTTAAGGAAAAGAATGAAGATGGATCAGAAACTGGTGTGCACGAGTAATGGTAGAAGTGGTGGTTTAGTCCTGTTTTGGAATAATCATGTCAAAGTCCGTAGACTTGCTTTAGATCCTATGTTCATTGATGTAATAATTGAGGATAATGATAATAATCCAGTTTGGCGTTTGACTGGGATGTACGGTGAGTTCAGGTGGGCGAACAAACATCTAACCTGGTCCCGTATGTGGCAACTCCATCAAAGTTAATCTCCGTGGTTTCTCTTGATTGGTGACCTGAATGAAATACAGTTCTTTCACGAGAAGGAAGGGGGTAACCCGTGACTAGTTCAATATATGCAAGCTTTTCAAGATGCCATTAACGACTGTGAGCTACATGCCATGGGGTTTCATGGAGATCCCTTTACTTGGCATTGTGGGAGGATAAGAGAAAGGTTGGACAGAGGATTAGTGAATGATGCATGGGCGAGCCTGTTCCCCCAGGAGGCACTGCAGAACTTGGAATTCAACCACTCTGACCACATGCCACTATTGGTGGATATAGAATATTACATGCCACTGGCTGCTAGTCCAAACAATGTACATGTGAAGAGATTTGAGGCGCGGTGGTTGAGGGAACATAGCTTTCATGATACAGTAACAGAGGCATGGAATGAAGCTACAACCGATCCAACTATTAACACTATTTACGAGAAGTTGAATAAAATGCATAATAGGTTCCATGATTGGGACCAACGGGTCCTAAAAAAATCCAAAAAAACGGCTCCGAAAAGCACAACAAGAACTTGAAAAGGTCATGGTGGGGCCTATGAATGATGATAGTGAAGAGAAGAGAAGAGAAATCTCGGAACTAATTGAGTACCTGTTGGAATTAGAAGAGATCCAAGCCAGACAACAGTCCAGAGCTACATGGTTAAAAGTGGGGGATCGCAACACTGCCTTCTTTTAGGCTTTTGCTTCAGTAATGCGGAAAATGAATTTCATCAAGGGATTGAAGGATGAGACTGGGAATTGGCTAGAAGGTACTACTGAACTAAATGCACATATCTTAAACTATTTCACTAATATGTTCTCCTCTGAAGTACAGCAAACATACCCTGTTATTTTGGAACGAGTCCAACACAAGGTGTCAGACCAAATGTACAATTTTTTGAGGGCCCCATATACAGCAGATGATGCAAAGAAGGCGATCTCAAGTATTGGTGACATTAAAGCACCCAGTCCTGATGGTCTGCATGCAATTTTCTTTAAGAAATATTGGCATATAATTGGAGATGAAATCACCCATGAGGTTCTGTTGACTATTAATTCAAGGAAGATCCCAGCTAAATGGAATGATACCACCATTGTGATGGTCCCCAAAACTAAGCTCCAGAGAGGGTAACACAATATAGACCTATCAGTCTTTTGCAGTATGAAGAAGAAGCTGGTGGCATAGAAGGGATTAGAGTGTGTAGGAATGCACCATCAGTATCACACCTCGTATTCGCCGATGATTCTCTAATTCTCATGAAGGCTGACACGCTTAATGCAGCTTCCTTGCAGCATGTTTTGGATATCTACTGTCAAAGCTCGAGGCAAATGGTGAGTGTAACTAAGTCGAGTATCTTCTTTAGCCCAAATACTTCTGTTGTATCTAGGGCCGAAATATGTCAACTGCTGCACATTGACACAGAAGCCATATCTGATAAATATCTTGGATTACGTGCAATAGTGGGGGCAGATAGAAGTGATTGCTTTAAGCACTTTGTTGAACGGATTAAGGAGAGGCTCAAAGGATGGATGGAAAAGCATTTATCCATGGGAGGGAAAGAGATCCTCCTCAAGTCTATGGCACAAGCCATTCTTGTGTTTGCTATGTCAGTCTTTAGTTTACCCAAAGTAATATGCAAAGAGATAACAGACTTAATTTCCCAGTTCTGGTGGGGAGATGATGAAGAACATAAGAGGATGCAATGATATAGTTGGTGGAAACTATGCTATCCGAAGAGTGAAGGGGGCATGGGATTCCAAGATCTATATTCCTTTAATCTGGCAATGCTCTCTAAGCAATGCTGGATATTACTAAATAATCCGGAGTCGTTATATGCAAGAGTACTGAAGGCAAAGTACTTCCCTAATGGGAGCTTATTACATGCAACTCTTAAAAATGGGGCTTCTTTCACGTGGCAGAGTATTATGAAGGGGTTAGAGACTTTCAAACTAGGGTACATTTGGCGAGTTGGGATGGGAAAGAAAGTGAACATCTGGAGGGATCCCTGGGTTCCAAGCAGTGCAAATAGAATGGTGATTACCCGACATGGGCATAATGTCCTAACTACTTTCAATGGTCTCATCGGCCCCACAATTGGAAGTTGGGACAAAGCTTTAATTATGTCTATTTTCAACCCCGTTGACGTCCGCGGGATTTTGGAAATCCCACTTAACTTCAATGCCTTTGAGGATTTTATTGCTTGGCATCCAGATCATAGAGGTGTTTTTTCAGTCCGCTCAGCTTATCACACTCAATGGATTCAAACTTTCCTGGCACTGCAAATGTGCTAGCTCAGCCAGGAAGGTCTAGCACACCAGCAGTATGGAGTATATTGTGGAAGCTCCAAATTCCACGCAAAGTTCAAATCTTCTGTTGGTGAGCACTCCATGGCATTTTACCTCTAAAATCCATAATCACTAATAGGCATATTGGGTCATATGGATCTTGCCCTATATGCCACCGAGCGGCAGAGGATGCGAAGCACCTCCTCTTTGAATGTTCCCATGCTACTAAGCTCTGGCCACGCCTAGAAATATTGGATTATATCAATGAAGTGAAAATGGTTGATCGCTCTGGGTCGATTATCCTGGAACATATTCTCTTAGATCCACCAAGACAAGTGACGCTCAAGCCCAACCTGGATGTGAAGAAACTCATTGTGGTTGGAGGATGGTATCTTGGGTAGATTCGCTGTGAGATCACTCATAATGGTTCTCCCCCACCTCCTTTCAAATGGCCAATGTCGATTATGGCTATAGCTAATAATTTTCATCAAGCAAATGCAAAGAATATTATACGAGTGCAAGATAGACGGAAGAAGCCGGAGCCCGGGTTCGTAAAACTAAATGTTGATGCAGTGTTCTATATGAGAGAGGGAGTAGGAGCTGCTGCAGCGGTGATCAGGGATGCTACTGGATCCTTTCTAGATGCTCAGTGTATCTATATTCCTTATACATCCAGCGTGGTTATGACCGAGGCGCTAGGAATGCGGAATGGTCTGGACTTTGCAAGCTCGCTAGGTTTCTCGCGGGTGGAGGCGGAGTCGGACTCGTTGCTAGTAATTGAATCTTGTGATGGCCAGACAAGATGGTGGGATGAAGCTACTGCAATTTTCGCTGAATGTGTGGACATTTCATGTCTGATTGGGAAGGTCAAATTTAAGCATTGTTATCATAGTTCAAACCAAGCGGCCCATGTGCTAGCGAATTACAGCTATTGTAATAAACTTTGTAATGTTTGGACGGAGGAGCCCCGGGAACACAGGAGGTCCACGCGGGCACTTTGCTTGCTGGCAATGTGGATACTTTGGAAGCATAGGAACGACATCGTCTTCAATGGGGCCACGCCCTCACTGCCACGGGTGTTGAGCAAAATACGAGAATAAGGAGCACTCTGGATGAAGGCAGGCTTAATTAGTGGAATGACCTTAGGGGATGAGGTGGCTCAGGTGGAGCGGGTAGGAATTAAGTAGTTGCTTTTCTTTGTACGTAGAGGGTAGGCCGGAGCTGATCCGCATGTAAATATAACCGTTTGTACCGGTGGTTTGAGGCTCCCCACCCCCTTCTTCTATAATGAATGATACGTACACTCGTGCGTATTCGAGAAAAAAAATCACTAGTGCAATTAGGATATGTTTGGTTTAGGTCATCAAGTGAAATGTAATGGGTCCTTTCCGATCCCAGGCCCAATTCTCGTGTTTGGTCCACGGAGGAACATGAACCCACTCATTCCTCAAAACAACATATTCGCTAGATATGTCGAACCTGAGAGCATCTCCAACAGGCGCCGAACGCGTCGCGCGCTAAAAGCTGATTTGGCACGCTCCCATCGCCTGGTTTGACGCGGCGCGCAACGTTTGCTCCAGCAGACGCGCTAAAAAGCCGCGCGCGCACGCGCAGCTCCAGCAGGCGTGGTAAAAATGCAGCGCGCACGCTCATTCTACAACATTTTTTTAACTAATTGCATAGATAAAAAAAACGATAGAAAGATATTTTACATCGGTGCAACTAGATAGATAGTTCGACATACATAGATACATAGATACTACTACGGCATAGATAGATAGATAGAAACTACTACGGCATACATAGATAGAAACTACTCCAAGTCGCTACCATCATCATCATCATCCTCGTTGGTGTCGTCCGAGGTTGAGAGCCATATGTCGTCCCAATGTTCATCGTTGGCCGTGAAGAATGACTTCCCACCTGCTTGAACGATATCGCACTGCGCATTCGCCAATGCCTTCCGCCGACGCCGGTCAGCCCGCTCCGCGCGGCGCCTTGCCATCCTCTCCGCCCAGTAGGCACGCTCGTTGGCGACGTGCTCCGGATGGCGACGGCGCCACTACGCCATGGCTCGCTCGTCCTCCTCGGCGACGAGGAGGCGGCGCTGCCGCCGAGCGTGGTCGGCACGGTCCATGTCGGTGATGAGACGCGGCGGAGGGGCGATGCATGCGCCTGCTCGCGCGTGAAGATGTCCCGGAAGTTCATCTGTGGCTGGGGCCTCTTCAAGCGCCACGCCGCCGCGTCGTACGCGCGGGCCGCCTAGTGCGCGCTCCGGAACGTCCCGAGGCCGAGCCGGACGTCGCCGACCCGTATCTCGGTGGAGTACCAGCCGTTGGGGCGCTCGCGGACGACGCGATAGCCCGAAGCACCCCGGCGGCATGGCGGCATGGTGGCGCGAAAAGTGACGAAGCGGCGAGGCGGCGAGGTTGCAATGGGGAGGGCGCGTGGTTGTGTTTTGTGCGTGTGGCGAGCGCGGGAATTAAAAGGCGCGCGCGAAGCGACGCGCTAAATCTACTGCGCCGCGTGCTGCTTTCTCCTGCGCACGGTAAGTTCCTGCAACCGCTGAAGCGCGCGGAACCAGCCGGCGCGCGCTAAAAGCAACTTTTAGCGCGCGGGCGCGCATTTTGCCACGCCTGTAAGAGATGCTCTGACCGTTCCTCCAAATCTGCCGGACCACGCAGAACGGCTCGCTCGCTCGCTTCTCCCTCGCGACTCGCCCGCCCCGCGGCCCGCGCCCCAGCCGCCCGTGACCTCTGCCCTTCTCTCCCTTGATGCCCATGGCGGTGGCCGTAGCACCTCCCCTCCTTTGCGACAATCCCCGTTCGTGGCCGCGGTGGACGCGAAGCCGAGAGCTGGCTCATCGGAGATGCAACTTGCATCACGCCTGCTACGCCGTCGTTTCCCGCCCCTCGTCTCTCCGGTGGTTTAGGAACGGCGGCGGCCAGCGTTACAGGTCGGTGTGATCCAGCCGCTAGAGGAGCTGCTCAATCTGGAAGGCGACAAGCGTCGCGTCCACTCCCTGTACGGAGACGTCTTGGTGCGGGAGAGCGGCTGCTCGGTCTGGACGGCTGACGCCCGCAGCTAGAGCTGGCGGATAAGGCATGAGTAGATGGTGACAACCGTGCAGCAA
This sequence comes from Triticum aestivum, assembly GCF_018294505.1. Lineage (NCBI taxonomy): Eukaryota > Viridiplantae > Streptophyta > Magnoliopsida > Poales > Poaceae > Triticum > Triticum aestivum. Next base: position 219,177,992 of record NC_057798.1, on the reverse strand, counting down.
CTAATAGCAATCAACGGTAATGAGTTGTTCGCTGCACTCTAATCTCCGGCAACGAGTTGTTTGCTGCGCTCTAATCTCCTGTTAGGATGCAACCTCTGAATACCCAAATCACCATCTGTTGACCAGATGCAATCAGTGATGACGTAGAGTTCCATGTAAAAAGCTACTCCCTCCGTCCCATGATATAAAAACGTTTTTGACACTATGGGAGTATATGTCTAAGGTAATCTGATCATTTCTATAGCAAAGAGCTGAAACTGACTCAAATTCATTCTATTTCACACCTCCAACCAAACATCCATATGTAACCATTTCATTCCACCTAATTATCCCTACCAGATACAAAAACAGAATCAACCCATTATAGTTGAATGGAACCATGACATTCTATTCCACTTCGTTCCCGAACCAAACACACCTTAAGCAAACGGTTTAAACCGACACATTTTCAAACCGCCACCTTATGAAGGTGTGCGATATGGGGGGTTCATCTCACACGATACATGGTAAAAGTGTGTGATAGGGCTCGAGAATGCAATCGTTTTGCAAAAAAGCAATCATATGAGATGCTCAAACTTGTCCAACATGCGACTACTGATGTAAGGCTTCCAATATATAAACTTCACAAACGTTTTGTACACAAAAATGGTGTGGGATTATCCGGTTATAGATTAATTGCACACACTATTCTGCTACTTAGCATTTGCTATGCGATCAAAGTCGGGGAAGATTACTTGACTTGGAGCATTTGCGAAAAGATGTGTATCAAAAATATTTAATCTACCACCCATATCATGCATGCTCAAGAAATGCAAAATGTGTGCGGTGCTAGTACTGTGGTAGACGATTCTACATGCTAAGCGTGTGTGATACGTTCCAGAGGTATCTACTTTTTCAAACACTTTGCTCTTGTTTTGGACTCTAATTTGCATGATTTGAATGGAACTAACCCGGACTGATGCTGTTTTCAGCAGAATTGCCATGGTGTTGTCTTTGTGCAGAAATGAAACTTCTAGAATTGAGCTGAAAATTTACAGAGAATTATTTCAGAATATATAAAAAATATTTGTGAAGGAAATTACAAAAGGGGGCCCACCAGGGCGCCACAAGCCCAGGGGTGGGTGCCCCTGGCAAGCTTGTGGGCCCCTGGCAGCTCCAGCAACCATAACTCCAACTCCATAAGTACCTATTCACCAAGAAAAAAACAGAGAGAGGGAATCATCGCGTTTTACAATATGGAGCCGCCGTCACCTCCTGTTCCTCATCGGGAGGGCTAATCCGGAGTCTGTTTTGGGCTCCAGAGAGGGGGATTCGACGTCGTCGTCATCATCAACCTTCCCTCATCACCAATTTCATGATGCTTTCCACTGGGAGTGAGTAATTCCTTCGCAGGCTTGCTGGACGATGATGTGTTGGATGAGATTTATCATGTAATCGAGTTAGTTTTGTTAGGGCTTGATCCCTAATATCTACTATGTTTTTAGATTGATTTTGATATGACTTTGCTATGCTTAATGCTTGTCACTATAGCCTGAGTGCCATGATTTTAGATCTGAACCCTTTATGTTTTATTTGTGTTCTTGATCCTATCTTGCAAGTTATATGCACCTATTACGTGTTATGATCCGTATACCCCAAGGTGACAATAATTAGGATTCTTTTTGGTGATTACTGTAGTTTGAGGAGTTCACGTATTCACTATGTGTAAATGCTTTGTTCCGGTTCTCTATTAAAAGGAGGCCCTAATATCCCTTAGTTTTCTAATGGACCCCGCTGCCACCGGAGGGTAGGATAAAAGATGTCATGCAAGTTCTTATCGCAAGCACGTATGACTATATATGGAATACATGCCTACATTACATTAATGAATTGGAGCTAGTTCTGTGTCGCCCTAGGTTATAACTGTTACATGGTGAATGTTATCCAACATAATTATCCATCACCGATCCAATGCCTACAAGGCTTTCACATATTGATCTTTGCTAAGTTACTACTGTTGCTGCTATTGTCACAATTGCTACAAAACTACTGATAGTGCCGTTACCGTTACTATTGCCATCGTTACCACCGCTATTAGACTATCATATTACTGTGCTACTGATCACTTTGCTGCGGATATTTAGTCTCTAGGTGTGGTTGAATTGACAACTCAACTGCTAATACTTGCAAATATTCTTTGGCTCCCCTTGTGTTGAATCAAAAAATTTGGGTTGAATACTCTACCCTTGAAAACTATTGCGATCCCCTATACTTGTGGGTTATCAAGACCTTTTACTAGCACCGTTGCCGGGGAGCATATCTCTTTTTGTTGAGTCACTTGGGATTTATATCTATTGATCACTATGAAGAATCTGAAGGATGATAGAACCAAGATCGTTCCCTCTAGGACGAGGTGAGGTAAGGAATTGTTATCTAGATCTACACTTGATTCGCCTTCTATTGAGTAAGCTTGCGACACCACCACCTGCTATTAATCCTGATATGTCGCAAGTAATTGATGATGCTACTTCTGCTATGAATGATACCATTGATGATGCTAGTACTTTGCTTGATGATACTGTGCCCCTAGGTGAATTGCTTGATGAACAACTTGCTAGAGATAAAGAATTTGAGAATGTTGAAACTGCGAAAATTATGAAACACCTATCAGACCTAGCTCTCCTAGATATGAATTGCCTAAGATATCCGAGGGTTATGTTATGGATGGAGAGATAGCTAGGGAATTTTTTCCTTGTAATGATAGAGATGATCTTAAGAAATTACTATGTAAACTGAAAGAAAAATCTCTAAATGCTAGAATGAAATACAATACTAAGTTTGCTACTTCACCTATCTTTGTGACTAATAAGGATTATGAATTCTCTGTCGATCCCAAGTTAATTCCTTTGGTTTAATTTGATTCTTTTCATGGTTATGAAACTGAAACCATTGTGGCACATTGTAACATCCCAATTATATTAAATTTGGATGTTAATAGAATCATCCGTACATATGATATTTTATTGCATTTTGGAGTTTTTGAAATATTCAAATAATTTTCCACTCAAGAAAAACATAAAAGAGAGGGGATAAGATGACTTCCCCAATTACAAAAGAGTTGGGAAATTCATTAGAAATAGTATTTGGAGTTTTGGAGTTTATTTGGTATTTATTTTATTTGCCAAAAGTGCATTAATTGCAGTAGGAAAATATTTACAAAATCTACAGAGCTGGAAATAATGTTCACTATGCTCTTTATATTCAATAGTGATTTTATAAATTTATGTGGTATTTTTATAAATTTGTTTGATTTTTTTGACTCAAAAGTGTTTTCTATACACACACACACACACACACACACACACACACACACACACACACACACACACACACACACACACACACACACACACCGCCTGGACAAAGACCAGCTCGTCCCAGGAGCGCCCCAACGGCCCAGCCATGCCAAACGGCCCAAGGCTAGCCCCGCCCCAGAATGGCCGTCAAACCGGTTGCCTGCCTCGCCTCTCGTTTCCTCCACTGATTGGTGAGCCCCGCTCCACCTCGTTGCCTCCAACCTCCCGAGCGAGCTGTGGGATAAGCTCGCCGCACGCCGCCCGAACCCGTCGTCCAAAGCTCTCGGGATAGAGCTTATCCCCGCTTTCTCGAGCCCCTGCCCGCACCTACAAAAGGCCCCGAACCCCCTCTCTCATCTCTCTATCCCGCTACTCCCCATGTCGCTCATAGCCGCCTTGCCGCTTGCTTGGATCTCGCAACCGAAGCTCACTGTGACGCCCCCGATTCAATCATACACTAATCATGCATGAAAATGTGTACGATCAAGATCAGGGACTCACAGGAAGATATCACAACACAACTCTAAAAATAAAATAAGTCATACAAGCATCATAATACAAGCCAGGGGCTTCGAGGGCTCGAATACAAATGCTCGATCATAAACGATTAAGCGGAAGCAACAATATCTGAGTACAGACATAAGTTAAACAAGTTGCCATAAGATGGCTAGCACAAACTGGGATACAGATTGAAAGAGGCGCAAGCCTTCTTCCTGGGATCCTCCTAACTACTCCTGGTCGTCATCAATGGCCTGCACGTAGTAGTAGGCACCTCCAGTGTAGTCGGAGTCGTCGTCGACGGTGTCGTCTGGCTCCAGGACTCCAACATCTAGTTGCGGCATCCGAGAAGAAGAGGAAAACCGGGGGGGGGGAGGGAGCAAAGCAATCGTGAGTATTCATCCAAAGTACTCGCAAGCAAGGAGCTACACTACATATGCATGGGTATATGTGTAAGGAGGCAATATCCGTGGATTGAACTGCAGAATGCCAGAATAAGAGGGGGATAGCTAGTCCTATCGAAGACTACGCTTCTGGCAGCCTCCGTCTTGCAACATGTAGAAGAGAGTAGATTGAAGTCCTCCAAGTAGCATCACATGGCATAATCCTACCCGGCGATCCTCCCTTCGTCGCCCTATGGGAAAGCGATCACCGGGTTGTCTCTGGAACTTTTCTGGGTGTGTTTTATTAAGTATCCAATTCTAGTTGTCATAAGGTCAAGGTACAACTCCAAGTCGTCCTGTTACCGAAGATCACGACTATTCGAATAGATTAACTTCCCTGCAGGGGTGCACCACATAACCCAACATGCTCGATCCCATTTGGCCGGACACACTTTCCTGGGTCATGCCCGGCCTTGGAAGATCAACACGTCGCAGCCCTACCTAGGCCTAACAGAGAGGTCAGCATGCCAGTCTAACTCCTATGGCGCAGGGGTCTGGGCCCATTGCCCATTGCACACCTGCACGTTGTGAACGCGGCCGGAAGCAGACCTAGCCTCCCTAATACAAGAGCAGACATTCCAGTCCAATCCGACACGCGCCGCTCAGTCGCTGACATCAAGAAGGCTTCAGCTGATACCACGATGTCGAGTGCCCATATATTTCCCGCGTAGTTGGTTAGTGCGTATAGGCTAGTGACCAGACTCAGATCAAATACCAAGATCTCATTAAGCGTGTTATTATGGAGTAACTGCGAACGCCGTCCAGTGCCAGGCCCACCTGTCACCTAGGTGGCCTCAACCTGCCCTGTTTCTCCGCCACAAAGATCCACATAGAGGGCCGTCGAGAAAGTATGTCCTTTCAGCACCCAATTCTTGAATCAACCGCGGGTACTCAACGAGCCGACCCAACTTTAGTCACCAGCTGTATAGTATGTATGTATAGTATATACCCGTGATCACCTCCCGAGTGATCACGGCCCGATAGTATAGCAAGGCAGACTAACAAGAATGTAGGTCCACAGATGATAAACTAGCATCCTATACTAAGTATTTAGGATTGCAGGTAAGGTATCAACAGATGTAGCAACGATGTCAGGTTATGCATCAGAATAGGATTAACGGGAAGCAGTAACATGCTACACTACTCTAATGCAATAAGTATAGAGGAGAATAGGCGATATCTGGTGATCAAGAGGGGGGGGGCTTGCTTGGTTGCTCTGGCAAGAAGGCGTCGTCAACTCCGTAGTCGAACTGGGGGTCCCCGGCAATCTCAGGGTCTATCGGAAAGAAGTAACGGAGGGGGAACACAATAAATAACAAAGCAATCAAAGCATCACAAAGCGTAACATGGCAATACGCGGTGCTAGGTGTGCCCTAACGCGGTAGTAGGTCATACCGACGAAGGGGGGAAACATCCGGGAAAGTATCCCCGGCGATTCGCGTTTTTGGACATATGAACTGGAGGTGAAATATTGCAGGTTCACTATGCTAGGGACATGTGGCGGACGAACGAGCTGCGCATCTGGATTCATCTCGTCGTTCTGAGCAACTTTTATGTACAAAGTTTTTCCAACTGAGCTACGGATTATTTTATATTAATTTTTAAAGTTTTATATCATTTTTAGAATTTATTTAATTAATTTATTTCAACGTTATCCAGAATAGTGTTTGCTGACGTCATCATGACGTCAGCATGATGTCAGCAGTCAATAGAGGTGTTGACTCGGTCACTGACGTGTGGGTCCCGCATGTCATAGGTACAATAACGTAATTAACCTATTAACTAGTTTAATTAGCTAAACAAGTAACTAATGTTTAATTAGTCTAATTAAACAAGATTTGTTAAGTTAATTAATTTAGTTAGTTAGTTAATTAATTAATTAATTAACATTTTTATTTACTTATTATTTATTTATTTATTTATTAATTTCCTTTTTTTATCGTTCTGGGCGTGGGCCCCGTTTGTCATAGGCCAGAGGCCTTAGCGGGCGGGCGAAACGGGCGCAGGGGGTAACCGGGGCTTCGCCCCGGTGTAGTAGGCGCGTGCGCTGAGCGCTGGAGCGTGCAGCCAGGGGGAAGCAGCGGGAGGCGCCGGTGAAGGGCAGCACCGGCGGAGGGCTGCGCGCGCGAGGGCACTAGGGGGCAGCACCGCGAGCGAGAGGGTGGCTACAGGCGCGTGGGCCTACAAGGCCACCGCAGCACTGGCGAGGCTAGGCCACGCGCGCGGCGAGTGGGAACTGGAGCGGATGAGCGTGGAGTCAGGCGAGGCAAAGGCGAGGGGCGCGGCGAAAGGGAAGGCCCTGGGTCGCGATGACCGGGCAAGGAGAAGGGGAGCTCACAAGGGGCCATAGGGTTCGGGCAGTGGGGCGCGGGAAGGAGGTCGGGGACGACGGCGATGCAGGGGAAGCAGTCCAACGAGGTGGCATCGGCAACGGGGACGGGGAGCGCCGGTGACAGAGAGGACCGCGGCAATGGCGTCCGACGATGGTTCGTGGGGGGGGGGGGTCGAGCGGCTCCGGGCTCGGGCGATCCGGCGGGGAAGAGGACGAGGAGGTGCTCTGGCGATGGGGTGGCTCCGGCGAAGCAGTGGCGGGACGAGACAGCGATGGTGTGTGGCGGCGGCGTCGTCGAGCGCCGAGGGCGCGGTCGGTGCGGCGAGGGGCGCTGCCGAGTGCCCGATCTGATCTGGATCGGGGGGCAGAGGGAGGAGTGGGGGAAAGTGGGGAACATGGGGGTAGGTTAGGGTTATGGTGGGAGGAGTGGGAGTGGGTTAGTAGGCACTGGGTGGGTCGGCCTGGGGTTGGCCTGGTGGCCTGCTGGGCCGTCTGGCCCAGTTGGCTAGGGGGGGGTCCATTTCCTTTATTTTTGCTTTCTGTTTTATTCCTTTCTTTTTAGTTATTTTTCCTTTATTGTTTTCTATTATTTCCAATATACTTTAGTTTTAGTAAAATATAAAGTTAGATCCTAAACTAGCGTTACCACATAATCTAATGCCACAAAAACTTGGGCAACTAGATAAAATAGTTTAATATTTTATTAATCGTAAAAGGCATTTAATTAATTGTCTTGCTACCGTTTTATTTACTTTGGGTCAATCAAACACTTCCAAAGAGGTTGGTTTCTCCGCCATAATTACATATGCATTATTTGGCTCACTCCGAACATTTTAGTTTTAATATTTGAAAACTTTTATTGTTTGCTTGATTTTGGATTTGAATTTGAATCGGTTTCGAACTAACGCGAGATTAGCAATAGTAATCAAAGTGACGTGGCATCATTAGCAGAGAATTACTGTAGCTTAATTATTCGGGCGTCACAATTCTCCTCCACTACAGAAATCTCGTCCCGAGATTTAAGAGGTAGTGAAAGGGGGGAAGGTTACGAATCTAGCGGGTCTTCTCATCCTAGCTTGCGCTTCTCGAAGAGGCCGGTCCAATACATTGATGTCTTCATTTCTCTGCTTCAGGTCATCATGATGAAGTCGGCGTCCTTTCATAAGGAACTCCATCGTACTTACGAATAGGTAAGGGACAACTCGACTACGACAGAATGCTTATGAGGGAACAATCTGGGGTTAACCCATGAATGAGCATAAGAGTATCTATCGAGTTGAACCTATAAAATACAACGAGAGTAAGGTACGAAGGTACAATAAGAGGTTCCAAGTGGATAGATAGTTGCTCGAAGCCTGAACCAAAGTGAGAAAGGGGTTCAGAGCAGCGAGGGTAACTATTGTGTTTGATACCAGAATAGAGCACTAGGAAGGTGGCCCGTGAATTAAATACAAAGCCAAGCATGAGGAATAACCATTAGAAACAGGGTTGTACAGGAGAGTCAGGTTTCGATCCTGTGGAACTGTGGGTTATGGGCCCACCATGTGGGTTACAAGTAGGAAGGGCGGAGACGTCTTGCGTGATCACGCAAGCAAGGCATGTCAGAGGATGGCCTGTCATTTATGTCTGCAACAACATCGGTACCAAGGGCAAGGGACGAAGAGAACCATTTTCCTGCTCGTTGTACAAGGCGGCCCATTAGGCAAAGTTCTCGTCCATCGGTGGCTACCAGAATGTCATCAACAATAGTAACAGGGTCTTGCTGATAGAATTGTACACCGAGGTGTGTACCTAAGTAGGAGTATAGTTCTACTTATGTCATACAGATCACAAGAAAGTTTTAATGAAACATTGGAAAGGAAATGTGATCAAACACATATTTCAGGGGTATATCCTTCCCAAGGACAAGCATAGCACGATATCCATGACATGATATGCAATAGAAAACCCTTTTAGGTAGGTAAGGGCAGCGAAATTCCACGACATTACCCGTACAATGGTGTTTGGATAATTGAGCAAGAAACATTTAGCATTGGGCTTCAAGATGTTTTATTGAAAATCGGAGTACCACAGACATGCTTCAAGATAGCATTGACATGGTCTTCAAACAAAAGTCGGACTTTGGATACACAAAGGATCCATCAGAAACAACTCATAGAATAAGGATTACAATTTCCTCATGGAAGAATGGCTAACCTTGCTAAAACGGAAACTATAACAATAGGTCCTCCGGCCAGGTGTGCTGGGCATGACATCACCTTACCGGGTCATAAAAGACCAATGTTATTACTCTTGGAAACATGTTCCAACCATCATATCTGGCCAAGATTTAGATCTGATTGGTGCCATGATACCTCAAACTCGGGATGTCCGAGAAGAAAAGGTGCAACACAAATCGACGGAATGACATTGCAAGATTCTCGGGAAATGAACTATGGGAGCGGGTTCCTGAAACAATAGTTCATCATTAAACCAAGGAGAGGATGAGGAGGTGGCTGATGGGCTCAGCGAGAATTCATCGAGAATTCCAAACGGATGGATTTCCACAATAATGTGAACAAGAAGATGACACTTGTCAATTCAAATGATATAATGTTGTATGCTCGAGTAAAACATACACCATCAATCATTAGTTGAAAGGTGTGCCCGAAATATGACCTTAGGTAAAAAGATCAATGTTAGAGTGACGACCCAATAACCAACGGCCTAAGAACGAACTGTCGATCGTTAACTTCAAAGCAATAGGGTTGCTAGAAGTACAGAACTCAAACAACATCGTTAGCATATTGGTATCCTGGTTAAAAACAACACGGGGACCAAGGAAGAATGGTGATGGTGAGAAGTATCATCATACCGAGAATTTCTAAGAGGTGGAGCAATCCCCACAACATTCTCGATAGAAAAGACAGTAATACTTCAAGGCAGAACACAACACTAGCTGGAGCGCACATTGTATTCATAATGTGGACAAGTTCACAATGAAAGGAAGTCAAGGGTGCTGTCGATGATAATAAAAAACATCGAGGGCAAGGAGGGTATTTCTCATCATGAACACAGTTGACATCTCGGAAGAAGTCAAAGTGTTGAAGGTGATCTGACACATTTGCCGGGAGGTTTCAAGAGGATGCAATCAATCAACAACGGCGACAAGCAAGGAAATGACGAAGTGGCCAGTTATAAGATGCAAGCTCGGAACCAAAGTTGCATTTCCAGACAAGCAACATGATGTGGAAAGCTCGACGTAAGTCATGCTCACACACTGAAGCATTCGTGCACCAGAGAAGGACGAGGTAGCACAATTAAAGATAGCTAAACCAGGATGCAGCCAATAGTCTAGGAATGACAGATTGGGTTCAGAATTTCCCAGTAAAAATACTAGGGGTATTTGATTTGTAGTGCGAAATAATTTCACTAGTCGGTGTCCTCGGTTGATAACAACCCAGAACCCGTAGAGTGATTACAACAAGGAAAGACATTACTTCAACAAGGTTAGTACGATGTGGTGCAATGGCAAGACATCTCCGAGATACTAGGGGGTAATACTCGAAGGTAGAACATGATAGAAGTAGAACCGGGTCATCGACCTATGACAGTAGATACTTCAACCTTGCCAAAAATAGACGAGGCACTGGAATGAATTCCCATCAGATATATTAGATTAGGACAGCATGGTCGGAACCATAACTGTAAGGAATCAATTTCAAGAATACCAAAAGAATCATACAGCTGGATAATCATTTTGCAAGAAGCTTCCGAGACGGTCTACATCATTTTCATGGGCATGAACACAAAGTTCAAGGTCGACTCCCACTTCTTTAATGCGTATAATTTTATTCACCTCTCGCTTTGATAAAACTGTAGTGTTGGAATTATATCTGGTAGAATACCGGAAGAGTATGACTTGTGAAAACTTTCGGGTTCTCATAGATTAGGGGAAGGCATAGGTTCAACCCATCGGGCATATTAGTAACATATACCATAAGTTTCAAAAGTAAATACACAAGATCGAAAGCAGAGCATGGTTGGCCAAGCAGAGGATACAATTTACCAAATGCACTATGTATCAGGGGAAGAACTCACAAGGTGATTGAATATGAAGGACACTGTCGGATAACAATCCAACAATGGATCGGGCGATCCAAAACGGAGCTGATGTGAGTATCAGATTCAAGAGGAAGAAAACGGCGTCAGAGGAAGAAAGAATGCAGACGCATCAGATTCAAGTATCACCTGATTAGTCTGACACTTAAATAGAAAGAAATTATGGTTCCCAAAACAAAGGATCAAAAGTAGACACTCTGATCAAGGATGGATAAGTTGAAAACACTTAGTTGGACAATCATTAAAGGTTCTAATTGCCGAGAACCAACTCATGTTAGGAATGACGTCTGAATCGAAAAGATAACTTTAAAAATGGTAACCTCATGACTGAATGCGTACGCACATATTGAATCAATAGGCTCAAAATGACTAAGACAAGGGATGTTATCAAGGACTACCAGTCATATGGAATTAACCATAATGCAAGCAGGCAAGAATAACAGGCTGCAGAGGATTTTCGAAAGATTGAAAAGTATTCCGAAGAATTTTGTGAGACACATGAACAATTGAGAAGAACGGATCCTTGATAAATGTGAGGAAAAACCCGTAAGGGTTTTCATGCGAAATAAAATTGCAAGACAGTAAACTCAAAGGATTCTCGGGACAACGGCGAATATTTCAAGGCATCTTGTAACAACAAGAGCGACGATGAATGATCAAGAGAATGACAAGTGCAAACAGATATCCATAGGGATATATCGGTGATAGTGGATTGCAAAGGCGATGAGCATAAGGTCTCGGGAAAATTCGAGGGATATCCTCAGAATCTTCTGACGAAGGAGGTGATCGTCCGGAATGAGGGCTCTCCGGGAGAAATAGTTATGAGAACTTAGAGTTAGAGTTAGCAAAATCATTTAACCCGAATAGAAGAGAGATCAGAGTCCCAGAGTAAAGGTCGAGGAGTAAAAGATCCTAATACCACCCAATGGGACGTGGGCCCGTAAGGCACACAACCGAGTTAGTAAAAGTTTTGTAATGACTAGACTCAACTTCGGCCAAGGAGTGTGGAAGGGGAATTCCTATAGGCAGTCAACTCTGATACCAACTTGTGACGCCCCCGATTCAATCATACACTAATCATGCATGCAAATGTGTACAATCAAGATCAGGGACTCACAGGAAGATATCACAACACAACTCTAAAAATAAAATAGGTCATACAAGCATCATAATACAAGCCAGGGGCCTCGAGGGCTCCAATACAAATGCTTGATCATAGAAGAGTCAGCGGAAGCAACAATATCTGAGTACAGACATAAGTTAAACAAGTTGCCATAAGATGGCAAGCACAAACCAGGATACAGATCGAAAGACGCGCATGCCTCCTGCCTGGGATCCTCCTAACTACTCCCGGTCGTCATCAGCGGCCTGCACATAGTAGTAGGCACCTCAAGTGTACTAGGAGCCGTCGTCGACGGTGTTGTCTGGCTCCTGGGCTCCAACGTCTGGTTGCGGCATCCGAGAAGAAGAGGAAAACGGGGGGGGGGGATAGGGTTTTGGAAATATGCCCTAGAGGCAATAATAAAATGATTATTATTATATTTCCTTGTTCATGATAATTTTCTATTATTCATGCTATATTGTATTAACCGAAAACTGTGATACATGTGTGAATACATAGGCCACAACATGTCCCTAGTAAGCCTCTAGTTGACTAGCTCGTTGATCAATAGATGGTCATGGTTTTCTGACAATGGACATTGGATCTCATTGATAACGGGATCACATCATTAGGAGAATGATGTGATGGACAAGACCCAATCCTAAGCATAGCACAAGATCGTGTAGTTCATTTGCTAAAGCTTTTCTAATGTCAAGTATCAGTTCCTTAGACCATGATATTGTGTAACTTCTGGATACCATAGGAGTGCTTTGGGTGTACCAAACATCACAACGCAACTGGGTGACTATAAAGGTGCACTACAGGTATCTCCGAAAGTGCCTGTTGGGTTGGCACGAATCGAGACTCGAAATTGTCACTCTGTATGACGGAGAGGTATCTCTGGGCCCACTCGGTAATGCATCATCATAATGAGCTCAATGTGACTAAGTGGTTAGCCACGGGATCATGCATTATGTAACGAGTAAAGTGACTTGCCAGTAACGAGATTGAACGAGGTATTGGGATACCGACGATCGAATCTCGAGCAAGTAACATACTGATTGACAAAGGGAATTGTATATGGGATTACTTGAATCCTCGACATCGTGGTTCATCCAATGAGATCATCGTGGAACATGTGGGAGCCAACATGGGTATCCAGATCTCACTGTTGGTTACTGGCCAGAGAGCTGTCTCGGTCATGTCTGCGTGATTCCCGAACCCGTAGGGTCTATACACTTAAGGTTCGATGACGCTAGGGTTATTAGGAAGACTTGTATGTGATTGCCGAATGTTGTTCGGAGTCCCGAATGAGATCCCGGATGTCACGAGGAGTTCCAGAATGGTCCGGAGGTGAAGATTTATATATGGGAAGTTGTCATATGGTCACCGGAAAAGTTCGGGGGCATACCGGTATTGTGCCAGGGCCACCAGAAGGTTCCGAGGGTCCACCGGGAGGGGCCACCTCTCCTGGAGGGCCTCGTGGGCTGTAGAGGGAAGGGAACCAGCCCTTGGAGGGCTAGGCGCCACCCCCCCTTGGGCCCATGCGCCTAGGGTTGGGGGGAACCCTAAAGGGGGCGCCCCCCTTGCTTGGGGGGCAAGCCCCCTCCCCTTGGCCGCCGCCCCCCTCTAGATCTCATCTAGAGGGGGCCGGCCCCTTCCCCCTCCTCCTATAAATAGAGGGCGAGGGAGGGCTGCAGAACCACATCCAAGGCGCAGCCCCTCCCCTCCCCAACACCTCTCCCCTCCGCAAGAGCTTGGCGAAGCCCTGCCGGAGTACTGCCACTCCATCACCACCATGCCGTTGTGCTGCTGTTGGAGCCCTCTTCCTCAACCTCTCCCTCCTCCTTGCTGGATCAAGGCGCAGAAGGCGTCACCAGGCTGCACGTGTGTTGAACGCGGAGGTGCCGTTGCGCTAAGATCGGAATCCACCGCGATCTGAATCGCTTCGAGTACGACTCCCTCATCCGCGTTCTTGTAACGCTTCCGTCTCGTGGTCTTCAAGGGTATGAAGATGCACTCCTCTCTCTCTCGTTGCTTGTTGCTCCATAGATTGATCTTGGTGATGCATAGAATTTTTTTATTTTCTGCAACGATCTCCAACAGTGGCATCATGAGCTAGGTCTATGCGTAGTTTCTATGCACGAGTAGAATACAAATTTGTTGTGGGCATAGATTTGTCAATTTACTTGCCACTACTAGTCTTATCTTGTTTCGGCGGCATCATGGGATGAAGCGGCCCGGACCGGCCTTACACGTACACTTACGTGAGACAGGTTCCACCGACTGACATGCACTAGTTGCATAAGGTGGCTAGCGGGTGTCTGTCTCTCCCACCTTAGTCGGATCGGATTTGATGAAAATGGTCCTTATGAAGGGTAAATAGAAATGGGCATATCACATTGTGGTTTTGGCGTAGGTAAGAAACATTCTTGCTAGAACCCTATAGCAGCCACGTAAAAACATGCAACAACAATTAGAGGACGTCTAACTTGTTTTTGCAGCACATGCCTTGTGATGTGATATGGCCAAAAAGGATGTGATGAATGAAATATATGTGATGTATGAGATTGATCATGTTCTTGTAATAGGAATCACGACTTGCATGTCGATGAGTATGACAACCAATAGGAGCCATAGGAGTTGTCTTTATTTATTGTATGACCTGCATGTCACTGAATAACGCCATGTAATTACTTTACTTCTTTGCTAAACTGTTAGCCATAGTAGTAGAAGTAATAGTTGGTGAGACAACTTCATGGAGACACGATAATGGAGATCATGATGATGGAGATCATGGTGTCATGCCGGTGATGATGATGATCATGGCGCCCCGAAGATGGAGATCAAAGGAGCAAAATGATATTGGCCATATCATGTCACTATTTGATTGCATGTGATGTTTATCATGTTTTTGCATCTTATTTGCTTAGAACGATGGTAGTAAATAATATGATCCCTCATAATAATTTCAAGAAAGTGTTTCCCCTAATTGTGTGCCGTTGCGAAAGTTCGTTGTTTCGAAGCACCACGTGATAATCGGGTGTGGTAGATTCTAACGTTCACATACAATGGGTGGAAGACAGATTTACACATGCAAAACACTTAGGTTGACTTGACGTTCCTAGCATGTACAGACATGGCCTCGGAAGACAAGAGACCGAAAGGTCGAACATGAGACGTATAGAAGATACGATCAACATGGAGATGTTCACTGATGATGACTAGTCCGTCTCACGTGATGATCGGACACGGCCTAGTTGACTCGGATCATGTATCACTTAGATGACTAGAGGGATGTCTATCTAAGTGGGAGTTCATTAAATAATTTGATTAGATGAACTTAATTATCATGAACTTAGTCTAAAACTTTTGCATAATGTCTTGTAGACCAAATGGCCCACGCTCATGTCAACCTCAACTTCAATGCGTTCCTAGAGAAAACCAAGCTGAAAGACGATGGTAGCAACTATTGGACTAGGTCCGGAACCTGAGGATCATCCTCATAGCTGCCAAGAAAGCATATGTCCTAGAAGCACCGCTAGGTGAAGCACCCGTCCCAGCGAACCAAGACGTTATGAACGCTTGGCAGTCGCGTGTTGATGATTACTCCCTCGTTCAGTGTGGCATGCTTTACAGCTTAGAACCGGGGCTCCAAAAGCGTTTCGAGCAGCACGGAGCATATGATATGTTCCAAGAGCTGAAAATGGTTTTCCAAGATCATGCCCGAGTCGAGAGATATGAAGTCTCCGACAAGTTCTACAGTTGTAAGATGGAGGAAAATAGTTCTGTCAGCGAGCACATACTCAAAATGTCTGGGTTGCACAACCGCTTGTCCCAGCTGGACATTAACCTCCTAGATGAGGCGTTCATTGACAGAATCCTTCAGTCGCTCCCACCTAGCGACAAGAGCTTTGTGATGAACTACAATATGCAGGGGATGGTGAAACCCATTCCTGAGGTATTTTCAATGCTGAAATCAGCGGAGGTAGAAATCAAAAAGGAACATCAAGTGTTGATGGTCAATAAAACCACTAGTTTCAAGAAAGGCAAGGGTAAGAAGAACTTCAAGAAGGACGGCAAGGGAGTTTCCGCGCCCGGTAAGCCAGTTGCCGGAAAGAAGCCAAAGCACTGACCCTAACCTGAGACTGAGTGCTTTTATTGCAAGGGGAACGGTCACTGGAAGCGGAACTGCCCCAAGTACTTAGCGGATAAGAAGGCCGGCAACACCAAAGGTATATGTGATATACATGTTATTGATGTGTACCTTACC
This sequence comes from Triticum aestivum, assembly GCF_018294505.1. NCBI lineage: Eukaryota > Viridiplantae > Streptophyta > Magnoliopsida > Poales > Poaceae > Triticum > Triticum aestivum. The sequence continues at coordinate 219,161,908 of NC_057798.1, read as the reverse complement.
AGTACTCGTAGTAGCTCCTGGGTATTTGATACTGGGGCGGTTACTCATATTTGTAACTCAAAACAGGAGCTGCGGAATAAGCGGAGACTGGCGAAGGACGAGGTGACGATGCGCGTCGGGAATGGTTCCAAGGTTGATGTGATCGCCGTCGGCACGCTACCTCTACATTTACCTACGGGATTAGTTTTAAACCTTAAAAGTTGTTATTTAGTGCCAGCTTTGAGCATGAACATTGTATCTGGATCTCGTTTGATATGAGATGGCTACTCGTTAAATCCGAGAATAATGGTTGTTCTATTTATATGAGTATGTTTTATGGTCATGCCCCGCTAGTCAATGGTTTATTCTTAATGAATCTCGAATGTGCTGTTACACATATTCATAGTGTGAATAAGAAAAGATGTAAGATTGATAATGATAGTCCCACATATCTGTGGCACTGCCGCCTTGGTCATATTGGTGTCAAATGCATGAAGAAGCTCCATGCAGATGGACTTTTGGAGTCTCTTGATTTCGAATCATTTGAGACGTGCGAACCATGCCTCATGGGCAAAATGACCAAGACTCCGTTCTCCGGAACAATGGAGCGAGCAACCAACTTATTGGAAATTATACATACTGATGTGTGTGGTCCAATGAGCGTTGAGGCTCGCGGTGGCTATCGTTATGTTGTCACCCTCACTGATGACTTAAGTAGATATCGGTATGTGTACTTAATGAAACACAAGTCTGAGACCGTTGAAAAGTTCAAGGAATTTCAGAATGAGGTAGAGAACCAACGTGACATAAAAATAAAGTTCTTATGATCAGATCATGGGGGAGAATATTTAAGTCACGAGTTTGGTATGCACTTAAGGAAATGTGGAATTGTTTCACAACTCACGCCGCCTGGAACATCTCAGCGTAACGGTGTGTCCGAACGTCGTAATCGCACTCTATTGGATATGGTGCGGTCTATGATGTCTCTTACCGATTTACCGCTATCATTTTGGGGATATGCTTTAGAGACAACTACATTCACTTTAAATAGGGCACCATCTAAATCCGTTGGGACGACACCATATGAATTATGGTTTGGAAAGAAACCTAAGCTGTCGTTTCTAAAAGTTTGGGGATGCGAACCTTATGTCAAGAAACTTCAACCTGAAAAGCTCGAACCCAAGTCGGAAAAATGCGTCTTCATAGGATATCCTGAGGAAACCATTGGGTATACCTTCTACCTCAGATCTGAAGGCAAGATTTTTGTTGCCAAGAACGGGTCCTTTCTGGAGAAAGAGTTTCTCTCGAAAGAAGTAAGTGGGAGGAAAGTGGAACTTGATGAAGTACTACCTCTTGAACCAGTAAGTAGCGCAGCTCAGGAAGATGTTCCTGTGGTGCCTGCACCGACTAGAGAGGAAGTTAATGATGATGATCAAGGTACTTCGGATCAAATTACTGCTGAACTTCGTAGGTCCACAAGGACACGTTCCACACCATAATGGTATGGCAACCCTGTCCTGGAAATCATGTTGTTAGACAACGGTGAACCTTCGAACTATGAAGAAGCGATGGTGGGCCCAGATTCCAACAAATGGCTTGAAGCCATGCAATCCGAGATAGGATCCATGTATGAAAACAAAGTATGGACTTTGACAGACTTGCCCGATAATCGGCGAGCGATAGAAAATAAATGGATCTTTAAGAAGAAGACAGACGCGGATGGTAATGTTACCATCTATAAAGCTTGACTTGTCGCTAAGGGTTATCGGCAAGTTCAAGGGGTTGACTACGATGAGACTTTCTCTCTCGTAGCAAAGCTGAATTCTGTCCGAATCATGTTAGCAATTGCCGCATACTATGATTATAAGATATGGCAAATGGACGTCAAAACGGCATTCCATAACGGCTATCTTAAGGAAGAATTGTATATGATGCAGCCGGAAGGTTTTGTCGATCCTAAGAATGCTAACAAGGTATGCAAGCTCCAGCGATCCATTTATGGGCTGGTGCAAGCATCTCGGAGTTGGACCATTCGCTTTGATGAAATGATCGAAGCGTTTGGGTTTATGCAGACTTATGGAGAAGCCTGCATTTACAAGAAAGTGAGTGGGAGCTCTGTAGCGTTTCTCATATTATATGTAGATGACATACTTTTGATGGGAAATGATATAGAACTTTTGGACAGCATAAAGGCCTACTTGAATAAGTGTTTTTCAATGAAGGACCTTGGAGAAGCTGCTTATATATTAGGCATCAAGATCTATAGAGATATATCAAGACGCCTAATAGGTCTTTCACAAAGCACATACCTTGATAAGATATTGAAGAAGTTCAATATGGACCAGTCCAAGAAGGGGTTCTTGCCTGTGTTGCAAGCTGTGAAATTGAGCTCGGCTCAATCCCCGACCACGACAGAAGATAGAGAAAAGATGAGTGTCATCCCCTATGCCTCGGTCATAGGGTCTATTATGTATGCCATGCTGTGTACCAGACCTGATGTAAACCTTGCCGTAAGTTTGGTAGCAAGGCACCAAAGTAATCCCGGCATGGAACATTGGACAACGGTCAAGAATATCCTGAAGTACCTGAAAATGACTAAGGATATGTTTCTCGCTTATGGAGGTGACGAAGAGCTCATCGTAAAGGGTTACGTCGATGCTAGCTTCAACACAGATCTGGATGACTCCAAGTCACAAACCGGATACGTGTATATTTTGAATGGTGGGGCAGTAAGCTGGTGTAGCAGCAAGCAAAACATCATGGAGGGATCTACATGTGAAGCGGAGTACATGGCAGCCTCGGAGGCAGCGCATGAATCAATATGGATGAAGGAGTTCATCACCGACCTAGGAGTTATTCCCAATGCGTCGGGGCCGATCACTCTCTTCTGTGACAAAACTAGAGCTATTGCCCTTGCCAAGGAGCCCAGGTTTCACAAGAAGACCAAGCACATCAAGCGTCACTTCAACTCCATTCATGAAAATGTTCAAGATGGAGACATAGATATTTGCAAAGTGCATACGGATCTGAATGTCGCAGATCCGTTGACTAAACCTCTTCCGCGAGCAAAACATGATCAACACCAGAACTCTATGGGTGTTCGATTCATCACAGTGTAACTAGATTATTGACTCTAGAGCAAGTGGGAGACTATTGGAAATATGCCCTAGAGGCAATAATAAAATGATTATTATTATATTTCCTTGTTCATGATAATTGTCTATTACTCATGCTATAATTGTATTAACCAAAAACCATGATACATGTGTGAATACATAGACCACAACATGTCCCTAGTAAGCCTCTAGTTGACTAGCTCGTTGATCAACAGATGGTCATGGTTTTCTGACCATCGACATTGGATGTCATTGATAACGGGATCACATCATTAGGAGAATGATGTGATGGACAAGACCCAATCCTAAGCATAGCACAAGATCGTGTAGTTCGTTTGCTAAAGCTTTTCTAATGTCAAGTATCAGTTCCTTAGACCATGAGATTGTGTAACTCCCGGATACCATAGGAGTGCTTTGGGTGTAACAAACGTCACAACATAACTGGGTGACTATAAAGTTGCACTACAGGTATCTCCGAAAGTGCCTGTTGGGTTGGCACGAATCGAGACTGGAATTTGTCACTCCGTATGACGGAGAGGTATCTCTGGGCCCACTCGGTATGCATCATCATAATGAGCTCAATGTGACTAAGTGGTTAGTCACAGGATCATGCATTATGTAACGAGTAAAGTGACTTGCCGGTAACGAGATTGAACGAGATATTGGGATACCGATGATCGAATCTCGGGCAAGTAATGTACCGATTAACAAAGGGAATTGTATACGGGATTACTTGAATCCTCGACATCGTGGTTCATCCAATGAGATCATCGTGGAACATGTGGGAGCCAACATGGGTATCCAGATCCCGCAGTTGGTTATTGGCTGGAGAGCTGTCTCGGTCATGTCTGCGTGATTCCCGAACCCGTAGGGTCTACACACTTAAGGTTTGATGATGCTAGGGTTATTAGGAAGACTTGTATGTGATTACTGAATGTTGTTCGGAGTCCCGGATGAGATCCCGGACGCCACGAGGAGTTCCGGAATGGTCCGGAGGTGAAGATTTATATATGGGAAGTTGTCATACGGTCACCGGAAAAGTTCGGGGGCATACCGGTATTGTACCGGGGCCACCGGAAGGTTCCGGGGGTCCACCGGGAGGGGCCACTGTAGGACCTTGAAGTATGTCTAGAGGGGGGTGATTAGACTACTTGACCAATTAAAAACTTAACCTTTTCCCAATTTTGGAGTTTGGCAGATTTTAGCTATCTTAGGACAAGTCAAGCAATCATCACACAGTTCAAGCAAGCATGCAAAGAGTATATAGGCAGCGGAAATTAAAGCATGCAACTTGCAAGAAAGTAAAGGGAAGGGTTTGGAGGATTCAAATGCAGTTGGAGACACGGATGTTTTTGGCGTGGTTCCGATAGGTGGTGCTATCGTACATCCACGTTAATGGAGACTTCAACCCACGAAGGGTAACGGTTGCGCGAGTCCACGGAGGGCTCCACCCAAGAAGGGTCCACAAAGAAGCAACCTTGTCTATCCCACCATGGCCGTCGCCCACGAAGGACTTGCCTCACTAGCGGTAGATCTTCACGAAGTAGGCGGTCTCCTTGCCCTTACAAACTCCTTGGTTCAACTCCACAATCTTGTCGGAGGCTCCCAAGTGACACCTAGCCAATCTAGGAGACACCACTCTCCAAGAAGTAACAAATGGTGCGTTGATGATGAACTCCTTGCTCTTGTGCTTCTAATGATAGTCTCCCCAACACTCAACTCTCTCTCATAGGATTTGGATCTGGTGGAAAGAAGATTTGAGTGGAAAGCTACTTGGGAAGGCTAGAGATCAAGATTCATATGGTAGGAATGGAATATCTTGGCCTCAACACATGAGTAGGTGGTTCTTTCTCAGAAATGGTAAGTTGGAAGTGTAGGTTTAGTCTGATGGCTCTCTCCATGAATGAAGCGGAGGTGGAGGGGTATATATAGCCTCCACACAAAATCTAACCGTTACACACAATTTACCAAACTCGGTGGGACCGATTCAACAGACTTGGTCGGACCGATTTAGTAAACCTAGTGACCGTTAGTGATTTTCGGTGGGACTGACATGCAACTCGGTGAGACCGATTCGGTTAGGGTTAGGGCATAACGTAATCTCGGTAAGACCCATTACACAAACTCGGTGAGACCAATTTTGGTAATAAGCTTTCCAGAGAGTTGGTCAGGTAAACTTGGTGGGACCGATTTGCTCTTTTCGGTGAGACCGAAATGTTACAAAAGGGAAACAGAGAGTTTACATTGCAATCTCGGTGGGACCGATCGCTCACTTCGGTTTGACCGAAACATTACGAAGGGAAACAGAGATCGAGATCCCTATCGGTAGAACCGATTTACCTACGGTTTGTGGCAGTGGCTATGACATTTGAAATCGGTGGCGCCAAATAGGAAGAATCGGTGAGACCGATTTTGGCTTTAGGTTTAGGTCATATGTGGATGTGAGAAAGTAGTTGAGGGTTTTGGAGCATATCACTAAGCACATGAAGCAAGAGGCTCATTAAGCAACACCTCATCCCTCCTTGATAGTATTGGCTTTTCCTATAGACTCAATGTGATCTTGGATCACTAAAATATAAAATGAAGAGTCTTGAGCTATTGAGCTTGAGCCAATCCTTTGTCCTTAGTATTTTGAGGGATCCACTTTCATCATCCATGCCATGCCATTCATTGAGCTTTCCTGAAATAATAGTCTTGGAATAGCATTAGCTCAATGAGCTATATGTTGTTATGAATTACCAAAACCACCTAGGGATAGTTGCACTTTCAATCTCCCCCTTTTTGGTAATTGATGACAACATATAGATCAAAGCTTCGACAAATGATAATAAGATTGAAAAACATCGTCGCTTTGAGAAGTATGTGATAAGCAAGAGCTCCCCCTAAATTTGTGCATAGTTTAAGATTTGCTTTGGACTGCAAATGCACAAGGAATTAGGCTCATGGGTTACTCTTCCATGTCACATACATCTTGGTGGAGCGCTCAAAATGATAAAGATTGAATACATGCACTCATCACCAAGCAAAGTGAATGATCACATAGGATAGATAAGATAATATCATCAAACATGCATAAGTGTAGCTTAAGATCAAACACATGATCATCAATGTCTCACAAGAATAGCATAGTATCTCAAGCAATCAAAAGCAAACAAGTTTTAAACCACCAAAGCAAGAGAGAACAAAAGCAACACTCTCTCTCTCTCGAAGCCTATGATCTATACATTTTTCTCCCCCTTTGGCAACAAGTTACCAAAAAGTTCATAGAAAATGCATAGTGCTAGATCGACTCTCAGGCTTGATCTTCAGTTGGTGGTGTAGAGATGGCTCCTTGGACGAAGGCTTCAGTTGATGTAGAGGGAGCTGGAGGAGTTGGTGCTGGAGCTAGTTGCACTGGAGCTATAGGAGCTGTGGCTGGTGCAGATGATGTTGCTCTAGTGTCTGGCACTAGCACTGCAGCTGACCTCTGAGCTCTAGGCACTCTGGCAAATACATTAGTGGTAGTCTTGCCCTTCCTCTCCTGCATGTCATCCTGCAGCTGCTCCACAACTGACTGAATCTCAGTTACCTTGACATCAAGATCATAGAATTTTTGTTCCATGATTCTCTCCAAGCTTTCCTGATTCTGAGTTAAGGTGTCCAACCCCTTCTCAATCCTCAGTGTTGATGCTATCAAGTAACCAAGCTGCTCCGGCTTGTTCTTCAAGAAATACTCAGATGCGTCCTCTTGAGTTGGCATCTTGGCAGCCTTCTCCTTCCTTGCCTTCTCCTTCTTCTCTTGAGCTTGAACTGATGATGGATCATCCTCATTCATGACAACCTCATTGTCCTCAAAGTCTGGATAGAGAGGAAAATGTTCCCTATCCAATAGATATTTGCCTGTGCCCATCTTTGAGTTAATCAACTCCTGAATCTGAGGGGCATATCCACAACTCCTCTTATGATCTGCTGCAGTCCTCTTAATGGTTTCTACTATAAGGCTCATGATCTTGAATTTCTGAGGCACATCAAACAAATGCAACATGTTGATTGCATGCCCTCTGATCATGTTGTGGTCACCAAACTTAGGCAATAGAGTGTGCCTTAGGATCCAGTTGATTGTAGGCAGCCCTGACAGAAGAAAGTGGACTGATCCAAAAGAGAAAGTCTCTAGGGCTTTGTCTGGGATCTCCTTGTACATATGCGCCATGGTATTCTGTCCCATTTTCTTCTTGGCATATACATCCAGGTCATCATCATTTTCCTTTGGGGCATTTATCAGATTTGCCCACTCCTCAATAGTTGACTGGTACATTGTACCTTCAGACATCCAAGCTATCCTCCCATCTGGATAGAAGTGTGCTGTGGAGTAGAATTGCATTATAAGTTCATCATTCCAGTTGGTGAGCTTCTGCCCAACAAAATCTGCAACTCCACAAGCAACAAAATTGTCTTGTACTCCTGGATAGTGTTCTTCATTTTCCTTCATGTAGGTCCAGTCGACCCACCTGATATCACACACAATGGACTTTTTGTCCAACAAGATTGTCTCATAGAAGTCCTGCTGTTCCTTTGTATGGAACCTGTAATCAACATTAGTTCTTCTCCTTGTGGCATATGGATCTGCCATCCTCCATAGCCTCAACCCTGAATTTTTCTGATGTTCATGTCCTTAGCTACAGGATGGGCATCATTATGGTCTGGTATCTTGGGCTTGAGCTTCCTCAAAACTTGTCCTTCTTCATCTTCCTCCTCAGCAACCTCAGGCACTGGGGCCTTGTTCTTCTCAGCACCTGGAATACTCCTGGTATTCCTCTTTGCTGCAGACTTGGCCTTGGGGGCAGCTTTGGGTGCATCCTTGGGCTTAGATGATGCAGCCCCTAATCTAATAGCATCTCCCATAAGCTTTGGTGCCTTTGGTGCTGGTGCAGCAAGCTCTTCTTCTTGTTCCATCATGGAAGGTTGCCCAACAACTCTGGCCATGGTCTTCTTGACCCTTTCCTTCCTTTTCTTTCCTTCAGCAGCTGGCTCTTTGGGATCAGGCTTTTCAGGCAGTTGAGTTGATGCTCTGGCTTTGGATATTGGTTGTCTTCCTGCAGGCATTTTAATCTTCATGCCTGGCTTTGTATGCTTTGCTGAGCCATACTCCTTTTTGAGTACTACTTTCTTGGAAGTAGTTTCATCCTCTTCAGCTCTATAATCCTCATCTTCAGAGTCTGAAGTTCTCTTCTTCCTTTGCCTGGTAGCAGCCTTAGGCAGGTTGCTAGGAGTGCTCCTGCTGCCTTCATCTGAAGTGTTGGAGGGACTAGTGCCCTCTCTCATTTGCATCTGCCCTTCTGACCTGTTCTGACTGTCACTCTGGTCTGACATGCTGCAAACTCTGACTACTGACCCTGTGAAGAGTTATAGATGAGGTGGAGTGGATGAGCATCACAAAATGCAGAGATTTTTGCAAAAAGAATGATTGAAAAATTCAGTTTTAGTTTTCCACAGAAAGCATTTCGGATCAACCGATTTTCAAACTCGGTGATACCGAAGCAGTTTTGGAACCTAAACTGATGAACTCGGTTGGACCGAGTCACAGTTCGATGGCACCGAGACTACTAGGGTTTCACAAAGTCCTAAAATCGGTCGCACCTATTAGCAATTCTCAGTCAAACCGAGAGTCACTAGTGCATTGGCATAAGCCAAATCGGTGGGACCGAGTTTTTCAACTCGGTGGGTCAGAGATGGTTTCGGCGGAAACCTAACCCTAAATTTTCAAATCTCATCTAATCTACGGATTGCATTGACTGGATAGGAGTGTTTCAATCGTGGCAAGAATCAATAAGAACACAATGTGCTAGGAATCGGACGAGGATAGCACTGTGATCGAGTCCATACCTTAGCTTGGCGATGAACTCGCTACGGCGGCAACGGCGGGGTTGAATTCCATTGACGGCGGCGGAGACCAGCGACAGGAGGCGGCTGGCGACGAGGAGACAATCCAGAGACCTTGGAGGCAGAGCGAGCTATTATGCGGGCGAAGGGGTTCAGAGAAATTTCCAAATTTTTCCCGTGACTATATATAGCCCGACCCTGTCGGTGTGACCGAGTGGAACAACTCGGTGGCACCAAGATGCATAACTGTGTTCAGTTACAGCAACTCGGTGTCACCGAAAAGTTCAAATCGGTTGCACCGAGATTGAAAACCTAGATCGACTTAGTGATCTCGGTAGGACCGAAATGGAGGAATCGGTCAGAACGAGAATCACAAAGAAGTTTTGGAAGTTTAAGTCTATGACGAATCGGGGACTCCGAGTGCTCCTCACACAGAGTGGTTCGAATCTGACTTGATCAAATTTTGTGATGTAGCATGAATAGAGTTTGAGACGAGAAGAGCATAGATAGTTCTTAGGCATTCTTGTCCATCCACTTGGCCAAAAGAAGGAAGAACCAAACAATCAAAACAACAAGTGGATGTCCTTGAATGAGTAAAATATGCACCAACATGCTCACACAATAAGATGGCAAATGAAATATGTGGCAAAGCATGCACAACCAATTCTAGCGTCTATCAAACAATTGGCGATGACTAGGTCATCTATATATGAGTATATTGACTTAGGAGTCAAATGATAAACATTTGATCATAGGTCATACTCATCGTTTAAGCCCAAGTGGGGTTACCACTTTTACATAATGCATTGATGTGTTCACACCATTAGAGTTGCTTTGACTCAAGTCTTAGAGTTAAGCTCCCCCTAGATGTGAGATCCCCTTTTAGAGGGATGAACTAACCTTGGGTTTTGTCGATGATGACTTCATGTAGGTGTTGAAGATGTGGATGCTCAATGTTGATGTAGATCATTTGGAAGAATCCGTTGGAGTGAGTTGCACTTTCAACATACCTTGTTCCTTGCCTTACCAACATGAGGGTTTGTGACTCCTTGAACTAGTGCAAGATGTGGAAGTTGATTGCACTTGTCCTTGCCATAATAATATGAGTGAAGAATGTTGGCGGAGTCACCCTCAAGAACTCTCTAATTCTTCTTCTTCGGGATCCACATCATCTTGATGGGAATCCTTGGAGTTGTAGTTGTACTTGATGAAGTAGAACTTGACGTAGTCTTGGGAATCCACTTGACCGAGACCTTAGGTGCTTCTTCAAATGCATGAATCTCTTCTTGAAGCTTGTCCTTGCCTTTATGGTCTTGTGGTGGAAGATCATCTTGAGCTTGTGTTCCCTTGAAGGAAGTAGGATCATACTTCTCTTGTTGAGGAACAAACTTCGTCTTGGGGTATTGATCTTCTTCCCACTCAACTCCATTGGCATTGAACTTTCGTTTAAAACCAACACCTTGATTGTTCCGGTACCTTCCTTGCTTGCGTACAATTTCCTCGGATTGCTTACTCCCGGCAAGGCTCTTGTAAACACCTTTCTCTATAATTCCCATCAATAAGCTATTTTCTTGCTCAAGTGTAACTTGGCTAAGAGAATCATTAGTGGAGTCAAGAGAACTACTAGAAGCAACAATATTGGATTTGACATTATTATTGTTACTACTAGAGGAAATATCTTTATTGTACTTGTTACTAGACTTGACTTGAGGCATGTAAGTAGATAAGAGTAAACGCTTGGCAATGTAAGAAGAACTTTTCTTACAAAGATCATCATTGATTGCTTTTAAGAACTCATGCTCTTGCTCAAGATTGAGCTTTTCAAAGCGTAACTTCTCATGAGCCCTTAAAAGTTCTCGATGATCTTTGAAGATAGTTTCATGAGCCAACTTAAGAGTGTTTAGTTCTTTAGTTAGAAGCTCAATCTTCTCCTTATCATTGTCATTCGTTTTATCTTGATTAGCATGATTAATTGACGTTTCATCATAGTATTCATTACTAGAGTTGTCAACAAGTAAATCATCATCCACAAGCAAGTCATCTTCATCACTATTGAAATCAACATACTCAGGATGTGTTACCTTTGGACCTTTGGCCATGAAGCATCTTCCAATTCCTTCATTTGGTGAATCAAACATGTCGTAGGAGTTGGTTGACACAAGTGCTAGACCGGCAACACCTTCATCTTGAGTATATTCGGAGTCGGAGAGATAGCTTCTCTCGAAGTGTTTGTCAGAGTCGGAGCCGGAAACCCATTCACCAACATGAGCTTGATGTCTTCGTTTTGTGTAGCTCCTTGATGACTTGTCCTTCCTTTCCGAATCGTTGCTTCTCCGTGAGGATCTTCGTTCATAACGATCATCTCTACTCCTCTCTCTTGGTGGTGATTCTTCTCTTTTGCTTCTTCTTTTTGGAGAATCTTCTCTTCTTTTGTAGGGTGTCGTACACTCATTGGAATGGTGTCCAGGCCTCCCACAATTGTAGCAATTGCGCTCTCGACTAGAAGATCTTTTGTCATGGTAAGACCTTGATTTGGAGCTTCTTTCTTTGCTTCTACTCTTGTAGAATTTGTTAAAGTTCTTCACCATTAAGCTCAATTCTTCATTGAAGGTTTGTTTCTCACTTGATGATGTGGGGACTTCACTTGAGGCTTTGTAAGCACCACTTGACTTGTTGTGAAGTTCCTCCTTATCCTTGAGTGACATCTCATGAGCAACAATTCTTCCAATGACTTCCGTTGGCTTGAGATCTTTGTAGTTTGGCATCATTTGGATCAATGTGCACATGGTATCATACTTTCCATCCAATGCTCTTAGGATCTTCTTGATGATGAATCTGTCGGTCATCTCTTCACTCCCTAAGCCAGCAATCTCATTTGTAATAAGAGCAAGCCTAGAATACATTTCAGCGATACCTTCACCATCCTTCATTTTGAACTTGTCAAGCTGACTTTGGAGCACATCCAACTTGGATTCCTTGACGGATTCGGTTCCTTCGTGCAAATCAATCAAAGTGTCCCAAATTTCCTTTGTATTCTCAAGACGGCTGATTTTGTTGAATTCTTTGGGGCACACTCCGTTGAAGATGATATCACAAGATTGAGCGTTGTATTGCAGCATCTTCAATTCTTCCGCATTAGCTTCAAGGTTCGGCTCTCTCCCATCAAAGAATTCACCTTGCAATCCAATACAAATAATATCCCAAACGGCGGGGTTATGTCCGAGAATATGCATTTTCATCTTATGCTTCCAACTAGCAAAATTAGTACCATCAAAGTAAGGACCTCTACGGTGATAATTTCCCTCGCTAGACGCCATACTCTCCTAGGTTGTGAAACCAAGGCTATGACCACCAAAAGCTATGGAAATCAAAGCAAATGGAGACCAAAGCTCTGACACCACTTGTAGGACCTTGAAGTATGTCTAGAGGGGGGGGTGATTAGACTACTTGATCAATTAAAAACTTAACCTTTTCCCAATTTTAGAGTTTGGCAGATTTTAGCTATCTTAGGACAAGTCAAGCAATCATCACACAGTTCAAGCAAGCATGCAAAGAGTAGATAGGCAACGGAAATTAAAGCATGCAACTTGCAAGAAAGTAAAGGGAAGGGTTTGGAGGATTCAAACGCAGTTGGAGACACGGATGTTTTTGGCATGGTTCCGATAGGTGGTGCTATCGTACATCCACGTTGATGGAGACTTCAACCCACAAAGGGTAACGGTTGCGCGAGTCCACGGAGGGCTCCACCCAAGAAGGGTCCACAAAGAAGCAACCTTGTCTATCCCACCATGGCCGTCGCCCATGAAGGACTTGCCTCACTAGCGGTAGATCTTCACGAAGTAGGCGATCTCCTTGCCCTTACAAACTCCTTGGTTCAACTCCACAATCTTGTCGGAGGCTCCCAAGTGACACCTAGCCAATCTAGGAGACACCACTCTCCAAGAAGTAACAAATGGTGCGTTGATGATGAACTCCTTGCTCTTGTGCTTCAAATGATAGTCTCCCCAAAACTCAACTCTCTCTCATAGGATTTGGATCTGGTGGAAAGAAGATTTGAGTGGAAAGCAACTTGGGGAAGGCTAGAGATCAAGATTCATATGGTAGGAATGGAATATCTTGGCCTCAACACATGAGTAGGTGGTTCTTTCTCAGAAATGGTAAGTTGGAAGTGTAGGTTTAGTCTGATGGCTCTCTCCAGGAATGAAGAGGAGGTGGAGGGGTATATATAGCCTCCACACAAAATCTAACCGTTACACACAATTTACCAAACTCGGTGGGACCGATTCAACAGACTCGGTCGGACCGATTTAGTAAACCTAGTGACCGTTAGTGATTTTCGGTGGGACTGACATGCAACTCGGTGAGACCGATTCGGTTAGGGTTAGGGCATAACGTAATCTCGGTAAGACCGATTACACAAACTCGGTGAGACAGATTTTGGTAATAATCTTTCCAGAGAATTGGTCAGGTAAACTCGGTGGGACCGATTTGCTCTTTTTGGTGAGACCGAAATGTTACAAAAGGGAAACAGAGAGTTTACATTGCAATCTCGGTGGGACCGTCGCTCACTTCGGTTTGACCGAAACATTATGAAGGGAAACAGAGAGATTAGAATCCCATCTCCGTGAGACCGAGATCCCTATTGGTAGAACCGATTTGCCTAGGGTTTGTGGCAGTGGCTATGACATTTGAAATCGGTGGCGCCGGATAGGAAGAATCGATGAGACCGATTTTGGCTTTAGGTTTAGGTCATATGTGGATGTGAGAAAGTAGCTGATGGTTTTGGAGCATATCACTAAGCACATGAAGCAAGAGGCTCATTAAGCAACACCTCATCCCTCCTTGATAGTATTGGCTTTTCCTATACACTCAATGTGATCTTGGATCACTAAAATATAAAATGAAGAGTCTTGAGCTATTGAGCTTGAGCCAATCCTTTGTCCTTAGTATTTTGAGGGATCCACTTTCATCATCCATGCCATGCCATTCATTGAGCTTTCCTGAAATAATAGTCTTGGAATAGCATTAGCTCAATGAGCTATATGTTGTTATGAATTACCAAAACCACCTAGGGATAGTTGCACTTTCAGCCACCTCTCCCGGAGGGCCTCGTGGGCTATAGAGGGAAGGGAACCAGCCCTTGGAGGGCTAGGCGCCACCCCCTTGGGCCCATGCACCTAGGGTTGGGTGGGAAACCCTAAAGGGGGCTCCCCCCTTGCTTGGGGGGCAAGCCCCCTCCCCTTGGCCGCCGCCCCCCTCTAGATCTCATCTAGAGGGGGCCGACCCCCTTCCCCCTCCTCCTATAAATAGAGGGGCGACGGGAGGGCTGCAGCACCACATCCAAGGCGCAACCCCTCCCCTCCCCAACACCTCTCCTCCTCCGCAAGAGCTTGGCGAAGCCCTGCTGGAGTACTGCCACTCCATCACCACCATGCCGTCGTGCTGCTGTTGGAGCCCTCTTCCTCAACCTCTCCCTCCTCCTTGCTGGATCAAGGTGCGGGAGACATCACCGAGCTGCACGTGTGTTAAACGCGGAGGTGCCGTTGTTCGGCGCTAAGATCGGAATCCACCACGATCTGAATCGCTTCGAGTACAACTCCCTCATCCGCGTTCTTGTAACGCTTCCGTCTTGCGGTCTTCAAGGGTATGAAGATGCACTCCTCTCTCTCTCGTTGCTAGTTGCTCCATAGATTGATCTTGGTGATGCGTAGAATTTTTTTTATTTTCTACAACGATCTCCAACAGATGGAGCAAAGCAACCGTGAGTACTCATCCGAAGTACTCGCAAGCAAGGAGCTACACTACATGTGCATGGGTATATGTGTAAGGAGGCAATATCAGTGGACTGAACTGCAGAATGCCAGAATAAGAGGGGGATAGCTAGTACTATCAAAGACTATGCTTCTGGCAGCCTCTGTCTTGTAGCATGTAGAAGAGAGTAGATTGAAGTCCTCCAAGTAGCATCGCGTAGGATAATCCTACCTGGCGATCCTCCCCTTGTCGCCCTATGGGAAAACAATCACCGGGTTGTCTCTGGTACTTGTCTGGGTGTGTTTTATTAAGTATCTGATTCTAGTTGTCATAAGGTCAAGATACAACTCCAAGTCGTCCTGTTACCGAAGATCACGGCTATTCGAGTAGATTAAATTCCCTGCAGGGGTGCACCACATAACCCAACACGCTCGATCCCATTTGGCCGGACACACTTTCTTGGGTCATGCCCGGCATCAGAAGATCAACACGCCGCAACCCTACCTAGGCCTAACAGAGAGGTCAGCACGCCAGTCTAACTCCTATGGCGCAGGGGTCTGGGCCCATTGCCCATTGCACACCTGCACATTGCGAACGCGGCCGGAAGCAGACCTAGCCTCCCTAATACAAGAGCAGGCGTTCCAGTCCAATCCAACGCATGCCGCTCAGTCGCTGACATCAAGAAGGCTTCGGCTAATACCACGACGTCGAGTGCCCATATCTTTCCCGCGCAGTTGGTTAGTGCGTATAGGCGAGTGACCAGACTCAAATCAAATACCAAGATCTCGTTAAGCGTGTTATTATGGAGTAACTACAAATGCCGTCTAGGGCCAGGCCCACCTCTCACCTAGGTGGCCTCAACCTGCCATGTCGCTCTGCCACAAAGATCCATACTGAGGGCCGTCGGGAAAGTATGTCCTTTCAGCCCCCAATTCATGATCAACCGCGGGTACTCAACGAGCCGACCCGACTTTAATCACCATCTGTATAGTATGTATGTATAATATATAACCGTGATCACCTCCCGAGTGATCACGGCCCGATAATATAGCAAGGCAGACTGACAAGAATGTAGGGCCACAGATGATAAACTAGCATCCTATACTAAATATTTAGGATTGGAGGTAAGGTATCAACAGATGTAGCAACGATGTCAGGCTATGCATCAGAATAGGATTAACGGAAAGCAGTAACATGCTATACTACTCTAATGCAAGCAGTATAGAGGAGAATAGGCGATAACTAGTGATCAAGGGGAGGGGGTGAGACCGAGATCCCTATCTGTAGAACCGATTTGCCTAGGGCTTGCCAAGAAGGGGTCGTCAACTCCGTAGTCGAATAGGGGGTCACCGGCAGTCTCGGGTCTACCGGAAAGAAGTAACGGAGGGGGAACACAATAAATAACAAAGCAATCAAAGCATCACAAAGCATAACATGGCAATACCCGGTGCTAGGTGTGCCCTAACGCTATAGTAGGTGATATCAACGAAGGGGGGAAACATCCGGGAAAGTATCCCTGGCGTTTCACATTTTCGGGCAGATGAACCGGAGGTGAAATGTTGCAGGTTCACTATGCTAGGGACACGTGGTGGACGAACGGGCTTGGTATCTGGATTCGTCTCGTCGTTCTGAGCAACTTCATGTACAAAGTTTTTCCAACCGAGCTACGTATTATTTTATATTAATTTTTAAAGTTTTAAATCATTTTTAGAATTTATTTAATTAATTTAATTCAACATTATCCAGAATAGTGTTTGCTGATGTCAGCATGACGTCAGCAATCAACAGAGGTGTTGACTGGGTCGCTGACGTGTGGGTCCCGCATGTCATAGGTACAATAACCTAATTAACCTATTAACTAGTTTAATTAGCTAAACAAGTAACTAATGTTTAATTAGTCTAATTAAACGAGATTTGTTAAGTTAATTAATTTAGTTAATTAGTTAACATTTTTATTTATTTATTTGTTTATTTTTAATTTCCTTTTTTTATCGTTCTAGGCGTGGGCCCCGTTTGTCATAGGCCAGAGGCCTTAACGGGCGGGCGAAACGGGTGCAGGGGGTAACCGGGGCTTCGCCCCGATGGTGCAGGCGCGTGCGCTAGGCGCCGGAGCATGCGGCCAGGGGGAAGCAGCGGGAGGCGCCGGTGAACGGCGGCGCCGGCGAAGGGCTGCGTGCGCGAGGGCGCTGGGGGGCAGCACCGCGAGCGAGAGGAGGGCTACAGGCGCGTGGGCTGACAAGGCCACCGCAGCGCCGGCGAGGCCAGGCCACGCGCGTGGCGAGCGGGAACCGGAGCGGACGAGCGCGGAGTCAGGCGAGGCAAAGGCGAGGGGCACGGCGGAAGGAAAGGCCCTTGGTCGCGGTGACCGGGCGAGGAGAAGGAGAGCTCACAAGGGGCCGTAAGGTTCGGGCAGTGGGGTGCAGGGAGGAGGTCGGGGACGACAGCGACACAGGGGAAGCAGTCCGGTGAGGTGGCATCGGTGACGGGGACGGGGAGCGCCGGTGACAAAGAGGACCACGATGATGGCGTCCGGTGATGGTTCGCGGGGGGGGGGGGTCGAGCGACTCCGGGCTCGGGCGATCCGGCGGGGAAGAGGACGAGGAGGTGCTCCGGCGATGGGGTGGGTCCGGCGAAGCAGTGGCGGGGCGAGGCGGTGATGGTGTGTGGCGGCGGCGTCGTTGAGCGCCGATGGCGCAGTCGACGCGGCGAGGGGCGCCGCCGAGTGCCCAATCCGATCTGGATCAGGGGGCAGAGGGAGGAGTGGGGGAAAGTGGGGAACGTGGGGCAGGTTAGGGTTACGGCGGGAGGAGTGGGAGTGGGTTAGTAGGCACTGGGTGGGTCGGCCTGGGGTTGGCCTGGTGGCTTGCTGGGCCGTCTGGCCTAGTTGGCCAGGGGGGTCCTTTTCTTTTATTTTTGCTTTCTGTTTTATTCTTTTCTTTTTACTTATTTTTCCTTTAATGTTTTCTATTATTTCTAATATACTTTAGTTTTAGTAAAATATAAAGTTAGTTCCTAAAATAGTGTTACTACATATTTTAATGCCACAAAAACTTGGGCAACTAGATAAAATAGTTTAATATTTTATTAATCCTAAAAGGCATTTAATTAATTGTCTTGATGCCGTTTTATTTACTTGGGACAATCAAACACTTCCAAAGACGTTGGTTTCTCCGCCATAATTACATATGCATTATTTGGCTCACTCCAAACATTTTAGTTTTAATATATGAAAACTTTTATTGATTGCTTGATTTCGGATTTGAATTTGAATCGGTTTCGAACTAATGCGGGATTAGCAACAGTAACCGAAGTGACGTGGCATCATTAGCAGAGAATTACTATAGCTTAATTATCCTGGCGTCACACTCACCCGCCGGAGGAATTCTTCGCTGGTGGCACACCCGAACCATTCCCTTCCTCGTCAATCGACTCCAAATTCCCATGCCGCTCATAGCCGCCTTGCTGCTCGCTTGGATCTCGCCACCGAAGCTCACCCACCGGAGGAATTTGGCGCCGGTGGCACACCCGAACCATTCCCTTCCTCGTCAATCGACTCCAAATTCACTTGCGCATCATTTTGACATTCTTTTTGCCCCTAGATCCTGTAGGAGCGATCGAACCATCGACGCCGAGCCCGCTAGAGCACCGGAGCTCCGCTGCGAGCCCTTGCTCGACTCCGTTGTCGCCGAGGACCGCCATCACCACCAACCGAACTGCCTCGTCAAGCCGCACCTCTCCGTCCACTTCATCATCGCCGGAGACCTCCATAGTCGCCGCCCCGACTCCACCTGACGCCCGCAACACCGTCCTCTGCTCGTCACCGACGCCACCAGCCAACTATAAGCCGCTGCCTCCGCCTCATCCATTAGATCGTAAACCTGCGGCTCAGATTAGATTAGATTAGACATTTTTTTACAAACTGGTACGCGGTTAACCGCGGTTTTTTTAAACCATCCGATTTTCTTTTTATTAGCCGCAGCTTTGATTGATTCTCTTAATTGCCGGCCATTCGCCGCGTAGTTATCGTAGAGAACGGGTATGCACTAGTAGCATCATGCCATGTGTCCAAAGACCTGGTCGTGAATGAAGCTTTCATAGTCAAGTCCGTGAGTTTTCCAAATTAGCCCCAAAACTTCGTTCAGTCACAACTTTTTAACCGTAGATCCAAATTAGAAGAAACCAGTGGCAAATTCTTCGTCATGATTAGATCTATCCACAGACATCATCTTTGAAAACTTTTGCCAGATTCAAATTTTAAATTTATCCATATTTGAATTCAAACTCCATTTGGCCATATCTCCTAATTCATAGCTCAGATTAAGTTGATTCTTTTTCCACTTTGTCACTGTAGCCAAACCCTATGACTTGGACCATTCTCACGATAAATTTTTTCATACACTAGGATCTGTACATGAATATTTTACTCGTATGCCTAGTATGCACTATAGTTCACATCACATTTTGAACCATATGTCATATGTTACTTTGCACTTAGAATATTTTCATGCAAGTTAAGTATGTTCGATTTTCATTTGGATTTTCCGAGTCTTTGCATGTGGCATGTTATTTTGATTCTCTGAATGCTTGCTTATGTATGTTTATATATTTTGATGATAGATTGTCCGGAGTGCGAAGCCAAATACTATCAATCTCTAGAGTTGAACCAGCAGTACCAAGGCAACTTTACATCTTGACCATGTTTTCATTACCTATGTTTTATATGCACTTACTCCTTTGCGGTAGGATTGCATGGTAGGAATTTATGCCGGATGGCTATGCTTTACACCCAGTAGCTCATTGAAGTAGGTCTGACTTACAACTTTATCGCCACCGTTTTACATTATATTGCTTTGCTTAAGTAGACGTGGATTAGGGAGTGATTCATTATAAAGTGTGAGTGACAATGTAGTAAACATGACCTACGTTAATTAATGAACTACCTGGGCAGAAATTGGTTTGAATGGTGGCAAAGTACAGTGGGGGCATGCATGGGAAATCCATGGTGGTGCACCACTAGTGGTCCATCCGCTCAGGATCAAAGGGATCAAATGTGTTTTAATGTCTAGAAGCTTACGTGTGCAGCCACAAACCAATATGGGCTCTGGCTTAGTTGAGTAGATAGTGTGTCCGGGATAGGCTAGCTGATGTAGAATGTGTAGGTGTACCGGCCTATTCGTGGGTTAAGGGTTAATACTTTCGAAAGACTATGTCTCGATCATTCGATCATGGAGGTGGTCGAGTCTTGTGGGGAAAAGTGCACAACCTTTGTAGAGTGCCAACCTTAATGGATTAGCCATGTCCCCAATTACAGACAACTGGAGCATCTAGTAGTGGAAATTCCGGGAGATCTCATCACCATTAATTCAAAAAAGTTGGGTTTTAAATAAACTTTGGGAATTGATTGAGTTGGGGTTGCCAACTCATCATATGCTATTTTGTAGAAGTAGAATAATATCTTTTGCAATAGGGATAAACTAGCTTTGTGCAAAACTAAACTTAGAGCTTTCCACTAGCCAAATTGCATGTACAAATAGGTTCATTATACTTATGATGTGACTTGCCAGTACATTCAATGTACTGACCTATATGGCTGCAACTTATCACGTTGCGGATATATCCGACGAGGATTAAGGCGCGCTAGGTCGATGTTCTACACTCAACCTTTTCCCGTGGAGTTGATGGACTCATTTACTATGTTGGTTCTGCACTATTTTTTTTATTTGGCATTATGCCCTATTTTGTAATAAATTGTATTGACCTGGACTATCAATGTAATAAAGAGATGTGTGTTATTTCTGTTATTTCATCGAGTATTGTGTGTGCTATCAAGTTGATCCAGGGACTAGCACGGTATGCATAGAGACTTCGATCCTTACCAGGTCGGGTCGCTACAAGATGTTATTAGAGCACACAATGACTGTAGGACGCGACCCCTAGAAAATGGAAAGCCATAGGATAAAAGCTTTATTTTACAATTTCCCTATATACCCTTTGGTCTCATACTTTCTGTACTTCATTACTAATTTCTTCTCTCTTTCAAAATGTAGATGTCGTGTGCCATTATAGAGTTCGAGCAGCCCGATGAGACCATGCCCTTTGGCGACAACTGATGAAGATCGTGAAGCACCTGACGAACGGGCTGCCCACATTCACTAGAACCTTCACAACCACCTTTCCCGAGGAGACACATTGGAGGATCAATGCCCATATCCCAGGTCGCATCATCGGAGACCGCACCAAGCCCATTGATTTCCATCTGGATACTGCATCATGGGGCCTGGGCAGGGGCATCACTGCTTGCATTGCTCTCGGACGCATTTGGGAGGAGTATGATGAGGACCTTAAGAAGACCTCCTTTGTTATGTATGGACGCCACAACTCGAATGGAGCCGTGGTGTGTATCATGTAGGACAAGACGATAGCATCCCATATCTAGGACATGCAGGAGCACATTTGCATGATAGATCCGGAGTTGGACGACAACATGATCGTCACCAAGAACCTCCTGACCTGCAAGGCCGAGCTCAAGGAGGAGCTCCAGGACGCTCGCATCGAGCACAAGGGAGAGCTGGATGGACTGCAAGAGAAGATCGACGACCTGAAGCTTTATCTTGAGGAGGCCGAGGAGAAGCTGGATGAGGGAGAAGACATCCACGAGGATCACTCGTATGGTGACTATGTCAGCCAGGACAAGGACCAGGATGACGAGCTCGGAGATTACGACACCGAGAGTGATGCAAGAACACCAGACATCAACATGATGGATCTGTCATTATCTGATGAGAGTTATATTTTATACCACCATGAGAGTTTAGGAATTCAATCCGTTATCCAATTAGTTTTATTCATTTGTGAGACCATGTCAAATCTTGTGACATGGCTTACCTTAGGTCTGATTATTCATGTGAACTTCTTTGATTGAAATTGAATTGGTGTGATTTGAAGTTTTATTGCTATCATGTGCATATGGGTAGTGTTATTTTACTCATTAGGCCGTTATTCTATTCTAAATTTCTCAACCACTCTAAATCCATCAAATGCCTCCGAGACATGACCCCGGATTCAACCTCCCACCAGAGCTCACCCGACTGATCCAGCAGCAGAACGCCCTTGTGTAGATGCTCATCCAGATCCAGAACAAGAACCAGAACCACCACAATAATAATAACAACCCATTGCCGCCACCCCAAGTGGATAGCCTTACTCGTTTGCTAAGGCTGAACCCACCAGTGTTTTCGAGCAGCACTAAGACGATTGTTGCAGACAACTGGCTCTGCAAGATAGGAAGGGAGCTGGCCACAAAAGGATGCAATGATGCTGAGAAGGTGAGGTTTTCCGCCCACCAGCTGGATGGATCAGCAGCTACATGGTGGGAGAACTACACCACCACGTACCCCATGGAGAGTGTGACTTGGACTCGGTTCCAGCAGGCATTCCGCACTGCTCGTGTCTTAGCTAGAGCCATGAGTCTGAAGAAGGAGTTTTGCAGCTTGCGCCAGGGAGGATGCACGGTATCTCAGT
Organism: Triticum aestivum; assembly: GCF_018294505.1. Lineage (NCBI taxonomy): Eukaryota > Viridiplantae > Streptophyta > Magnoliopsida > Poales > Poaceae > Triticum > Triticum aestivum. The sequence goes on along the minus strand of NC_057798.1, from coordinate 219,139,682 downwards.
ATGTTGATGAGTTTAGTAGGTTGGCCCTTTATGCCCCAGATGACGTGGCCACTGATATAGCCAAACAGGAGAAGTTTCTAGAGGGTCTGAATGACAAGTTAGGAATTCAGTTGATTGTGGCGACCTTTGCAAACTACCAGGAGCTTGTTGACAAGGCTACCATTCTCGAAGGCAAGCACCAGCAGATGGAGAACTGTAAGAGGAAGTGCGGTCAGGGGAAGTATAACTCTAGAGCTCAATAGAAATCCTGGTACAGCCCATACCCAGGAAGTTCTGGATCAGGCACTAGCAAGTTAAGAGGAAATCATCATAACCATGGAGGCCACATTCAGCATGGAGGAAATGTACACAACCACCATGGTCACAAGCATGGGAATGGAAATGGCAACGGGAATTCTGGAGGCAAGAAGCCCAACGCTTTCACCAAGGGGCATGTGAATCATGTCAATGTGGAAGAGGTCTATGAGCAACCTGACACAGTGACTGGTAAGTTCTTGGTTAATTCATTTCCAACACTCATTCTTTTTGACACTGGTGCATCACATTCATTTGTATCAAGGGGATTTGTGGAAAAACATAAGTTGCCGACCATAGCTCTTAAGTCACCCATTCTAGTGAGTTCCCTAGGAGCAGAGTCTATGGTTAGTCAGGGTCTCAGGGGTGTTTTCAGTTGCCTTTGAACATAGGGGGACATGTCTTTCCCACAGATATGACCATACTAGAGTCACAAGGATTGGATGTAATTCTAGGTATGGATTGGATGTCCAAGTATGAGGGAAACATTGATTGTGCTAGTAGATTGATTTTTCTCACCACCAGAGAAGAAGAGGATCAAGTATGTATCTAGGCTTAAGACTAAGAGAACTTAGGTGAACTCTCTTACGGGAGTTGTCCAGGAAGAAGTACCCGTGGTGAAGGATTATCCTGATGTATTTCCAGAGGAGTTACCAGGTATGCCGCCCCATCGGGAGATTGAGTTGCTTCCAGGCATAGGGCCTGTCTCCAAGAGGCCATATCGGATGGCTGCTAATGATTTGGAGGAGGTCAAGAAACAGATTAAGGAGTTGCTAGAGAAATGGTATATTCACCGGAGTTCATCACCTTGGGGATCCCGAGTACTCTTAGTGGAGAAGAAGGATGGAACCATGAGGATGTGTGTGGATTACCGTTCTCTGAATGAGGTGACAATCAAGAACAGGTATCCACTGCCAATGATCAATGACTTGTTTGACCAGCTAGAAGGAGCCAGTGTTTTTTCCAAGATCGATCTTCGATCAGGTTATCACCAATTGAATATCTATGAGAAAGATATACCCAAGACAACTTTTACCACAAGGTATGGTCTTTATGTGTATACAGTCATGTCCTTTGGTTTGACTAATGCCCCTGCCTATATTATGAGCATGATGAACAAGGTATTCATGGAGTTCTTGGATAAGTTTGTTGTGGTATTCATTGATGATATATTGGTTTACTCCAAGAATGAGGTGGAACACACGGAGCATCTGCCCTTCGTTCTCCAGAAGCTCAGAGAACATCAACTTGATGCCAAATTTAGCAAGTGCGAGCGTTGGCTTAAGGAAGTGGAATTTCTTGGACATGTTGTGCCAGGTCAAGGGATTGCAGTGGACCCTTCCTAGGTGGAGGACCAGTCACAAAATGGAAGGCACCCACCATAGTTGGTGGGATTCGCTATTTCCTTGGACTTGCAAGATATTATCGGAGGTTTATTGAGAATTTATCCAAGATTGCAAGACCCATGACAACATTGTTGAAGAAGTACACCAAGTTTGTTTGGACTAAAGAGTGTGAAGTCAGCTTTCAAGAGTTGAAGATGCGTTTGGTTACAGCCCCAGTGCAAATTCTCCCTGACGTAGACAAGGACTCTCAAGTGTATTGTGATGCTTCACGTCAAGGACATGGAGGTGTTCTTATGCAAGAGGGAAAAGTTGTAGCTTATGCCTCACGATAGCTTCGACCTCATGAGTTGAACTATGCCACACATGATTTGGAGTTGGCAGCCATAGTGCATGCACTAAAGACCTGGAGGCACTATCTTATTGGAAATCGCTGTGATTTTTACACGGATCAGAAGAGTTTGAAGTATATCTTCACGCAGAAGGAGTTGAACCTCCGGCAAAGGAGATGATTGGAACTTATAAAGGATTATCACATGAGTGTGCATTGTTATCCAGGAAAAGCCAATGTTGTGGTGGATGATTTGAGCAGTAAGAGTTATGTTAACACCCTTACCGCAGGAGGTTTACCTCATGAATTCTTTGATGAGCTTAGAGACCTTCAGTTGAAAATAGTTCCAAGAGGTTATGTTACCGCACTCAAGATTTAGTCCACCTTGTTGGGAAGGATCAGAGAAGCCCAGAAGTTGGACCAAGGTATTGCTGAGATAAAGGAAATGATGAGCAAAGGGAAAGTAGAATAATTCCGTGAGGATGAACATGAGACTATATGGTTTGAGCAACGGGTTTCTGTACCCAATGATCCAGAGATCAGGAAGTTGATTATTCAGGAGGCTCATGACTCACCATACTTGATACACCTAGGAAACACCGAGATGTATTTGGACTTGAAGGAAAGTTTTTGGTGGGCTGGTATGAAGAGAGAAATTGCCGAGTATGTGGCAATATGTGATGTATGCTAGAGAGTAAATGCAGAGCATCAGAAACTAGCAGGTTTACTTTAGTCGTTGCCGATACCTGATTGAAAATGGGATAAACTTGGTATGGACTTTATCACGGGATTACCCAGGACTCATTCAGGTTATGATTCCATATGGGTAATAGTTAATCGTTTGACCAAGGTTGCTCACTTCAATCCAGTGAAAACCACCGGAGTGCTAAGCTGGCAAAGATATATATGACCAGGATCGTATGTCTGCATGGGGTTCCAAGGAGCATTGTATCAGATAGAGAAACATAGTTTACCTCAAAGTTTTGGAAGCAGTCACACAAAACTTTGGGTGCTAGGCTAGAGTTCAGTACAGCCTTCCATCCGCAGACTGATGGGCAGATAGAGAGAGTCAATCAGATTCTAGAGGACACGTTGAGATCTTGTGCGCTAGACTATGGGTCTAGTTGGGATGATAACTTGCCTTACACGGAGTTCTCATACAAAAACAACTATCAAGCCAGTTTGAAGATGGCCCCTTTCGAGGCATTGTATGGGAGGAAATGAAGGACACCTTCGATGTGGGGTGGAGTTGGAGATCACAAATTGTTTGGACCAGATTTAAACAGAGATTCTGAGGAGGTAAGTTGATTCGTGACAGACTTAAGATAGCTCAATCCAAACATAAGAGTTATGCCAATGATAAACACAAGGAAGTGACCTATGAAGTGGGAGATGGAGCATATCTTCGAGTGTCTCCGCTTCAAGGTATTAAGAGATTTGGAGTCAAAGGAAAGTAAGCACCATGATTTGTGGGGCCATACAGAGTTCTAGAACACAGAGGAGAGGTTGCATACCAGTTGGAATTACCAGAGGCTTTGGCAGGAGTTCATGAAGTGTTTCATGTTTCCCAGCTCAAGAAGTGTCATGTGGAGATGGCAGATATTCCTTTGAGGGGTCTAGTGCCACTGGAATCAATTCGGTTGGAGAGTGATCCAACTTATTAGGAGAAGCTTGTTAAGATTCTTGAGACTACACATAGAATCACTCGTACCAAGATCATCAAGTTCTGCAAGGTTCAGTGGACTCACCACACCGAGGAGGAAGCTACCTGGGAGCAAGAAGATCTCACGCAGGACCATCCATACTTTTTTGTTGGCCAACGCGAATCTTGAGGGCGAGATTCATCCTAAGGGGGGATAGGTTTGTAACATCCCAATTTTATTAAATTTGGATGTTAATAGAATCATCAATGCATATCATATTTTATTGCATTTTGGAGTTTTTGAAATATTCAAATAATTTTCCACTTAGGAAAAAAATAAAAGAGAGGGGATATGATGACTTCCTCAATTATAAAAGAGTTGGGAAATTCATTAGAATAGTATTTGGAATTTATTTGGTATTTACTTTATTTGCCAAAAGTGCATTAATTCCATTAGGAAAATATTTTCAAAATTTACTGAGCTGGAATTAATGTTCACTATGCTCTTTATATTCAATAGTGATCTTATAAATTTATGTGGTATTTTTATAAATTCGTTTGAATTTTTTG
>NC_057798.1:219096551-219135048 GCF_018294505.1 Triticum aestivum | reverse complement strand
CACACACACACACACACACACCGCCTGGACCGAGACCAGCTTGGCCCTGGAGCGCCCCAGCGGCCCAGCCCCGCCAAACGACCCAAGGCCAGCCCCGCGCCCGAATGGCCTTCGAACCGGTCGCCCGTCCCGCCTCTCCTTCGTTCGCCTCCCATTTCCACCACTAACTGGTGGGCCTCGGTCCACCTCGTCGCCCCCAACCTCCCGCATGAGCCGCGGGATAAGCTCGCCGTGCACCGCCTGAACCCGTTGAGGGAGTCCCGAATTATGGGGTCCTTGGACAATCGGACTATTGATGTGGGCCGGACTATTGGGCTATGAAGATACAAGATAGAAGATTTCGTCCCGTGTCCGGATGGGACTCTACTTGGCATGGAAGGCAAGCTTGGCGACCGAATATGAAGATTCCTTTCTCTGTAACCAACTTTGTACAACTCTAGTCCCCTCCAGTGTCTATATAAACCGGAGGGCTTAGTCTGTAGAGGCATAGATATACACAATCATAATCCCATAGGCTAGACTTCTAGGGTTTAGCCATTACGATCTCATGGTAGATTAACTCTTGTAATACTCATATTCGTCAAGATCAATAAAGCAGGAAGTAGGGTATTACCTCCATAGAGAGGGCCCGAACCTGGGTAAACATCATGTCCCCCGTCTCCTGTTACCATCAACCTTAGACGCACAGTTCCAGACCCCCTACCCGAGATCCACCAGTTTTGACACCGACGTTGGTGCTTTCATTGAGAGTTCTACTGCGTCGTCACCAGAAGGTTTTGATGGCTCCATAAATCATATACAACAATGCGGTCCAGGGTGAGGTTTTCCTCCATGGACAGACCTTCGTATTCGGCGGCTTCGCACTTCGGGCCAACTCGCATGGCCATCTAGAGTAGATCGACAGCTACGTCCCTGGCCATTAGGTCATGTTTGGAAGCTTGAATTACATTGCCGACATCCGCGGAGACTTAATCTTCAACGGATTCGAACCCATGACAGCCGCACCCTGCCGTCACGATGAACATGACTTAAATCTGTCATCAGAACGTGCTCAGGGGATAGCGCTTGTAAATGCTCTGGCCTTAGATCCGGAGCAGACTGCACCATCCAAGGACGGGAAGCTCAACCCCGCCACGGAAGCCGCAGACCCAGCGGCGTTGGAACTGAACACAGATCCGATCTCAAGCGGGGCCTGTGTTACCGGAACCTCAGATTCGTCTCCGGCCATAAGTTCCGAACCGCGTGCGTCCGCGCCCATCAAACCCGATTAGGCGCCGATCGTTGAGTTTAGCTCCGCGGACATCTTCCGGCACTCACCTTTAGGCGATGTGCTAAACTCATTAAGAGCCCTCTCCTTGTTAGGGAACTCTCAACCGAACTATATCTGGTTCGAATTGGAAGCTGAGGGCGGAGAATTCCGTCTCCCACCCACTGCCCACTTCATAGCCACCGTCGAAGACTTAACCGACATGCTCGACTTCGACTCCGTAGACATCGATGGTATGGACAACAATGCCGGAGAGGAGCAGACGCAACAGCCACCACGTACAGGGCGCTGGGCGGCCACCTCCTCATATGACGTATATATGGTGGATACACCCAAGGAAAACAATGGCGATGACAAAAAGGATTCAGTCGAGGATAAACCTCCTGAGAAGCAGCCAAAACACCGATGTCAGCGACGCCGCTCTAAACCACGCCATGGAAAAAATAGCGATACCAGCACAGGAGAGAATCATACTCCGGACGATGCCGAAAACAACGAAGACCCTGTTGAGCCAACTTCCGAACAGGACGAACGGGATGACGGGCGAGTTAGCCTCGATGAACAAGCCACGAATGAAGACTCGAAGGACAATAATTACCTGCCGCTCTCCGAGGACGAAGTGAGCCTCGGCAACAAAGAATTTATCGTGTCTGAGGAACCTTTCGAGCAGGAGCACTTTAAGCGCCGGCTAATAGCCACTGCAAGGAGCCTAAACAAGAAGCAGCAGCAACTTCAAGCTGATCAAGATCTGCTCAACGGTAGATGGACTGACGTCCTGGCAGCCGAGGAATACGGCCTCGAGCGCCCAACCAAAATTTACTCGAAGCGCAAATTGCTACCTCAATTCGATGACGAGGCGCTGGAGCCCGTCCTACCTGCGCACAATGCGGCTGATCGACCACCGCGTGGCCGGGACAAGGCGGCAACTCAAGCCGAACACCAGTCCACACTACTAATGACCCACAAGTGTAGGGGATCTATCATAGTCCTTTCGATAAGTAAGAGTGTTGAACCCAACAAGGAGCAAAACAAAATGACAAGCGGTTTTCAGTAAGGTATTCTCTGCAAGCACTGAAATTATCGGTAACAGATAGTTTTGTGATAAGGTTATTTGAAATGGGTAACAAGCAATGAAAGTAAATAAGGTGCAGCAAGATGGCCCAATCCTTTTTGTAGCAAAGGACAAGCCTGGACAAGTTCTTATATGAGAAAAGCGCTCCCGAGGACACATGGGAATTATCGTCAAGCTAGTTTTCATCACGCTCATATGATTCGTGTTTGTTACTTTGATAATTTGGTATGTGGGTGGACCGGTGCTTGGGTACTGCCCTTTCTTGGACAAGCATCCCACTTATGATTAACCACTATTGCAAGCATCCGCAGCTACAAAAGAAGTATTAAGGTAAACCTAACCATAGCATGAAACATATGGATCCAAATCAGCCCCTTACGAAGCAATGCATAAACTAGGGTTTAAGCTTCTGTCACTCTAGCAACCCATCATCTACTTATTACTTCCCAATGCTTTCCTCTAGGCCCAAATAATGGTGAAGTGTCATGTAGTCGACGTTCACATAACACCACTAGAGGAGAGACAACATACATCTCATCAAAATATCGAACGAATACCAAATTCACATGACTACTTATAGCAAAACTTCTCCCATGTCCTCAGGAACAAACGTAACTACTCACAAATCATATTCATGTTCATAATCAGAGGGGTATTAATATGCATTAAGGATCTGAACATATGATCTTCCACCAAATAAACCACTAGCATCAACTACAAGGAGTAATCGACACTGCTAGCAACCCACATGTACCAATATGAGGTTTTGGTACAAAGATTGGATACAAGAGATGAACTAGGGTTTGAGAGGAGATGGTGCTGGTGAAGATGTTGATGGAGATTGACCCCCTCCCGCTGAGAGGATCGTTGGTGATGACGATGATGATGATTTCCCCCTCTCGGAGGGATGTTTCCCCGGCAGAACAGCTCCGCCGGAGCACTAGATTGGTTCTGCCAAGCTTCTGCCTCGTGGCGGCGGAGTTTCATCCCATAAGCTTGCTTATGATTTTTTGCAGGGTAAAAGATTTCATATAGCAGAAGATGGCCACCGGAGAGCTGACATGGGGCCCACGAGGCAGGAGGGCGCGCCCTATGGGGGGCGCCCCCCACCCTCGTGGACAGGGTGTGGGCCCCCTGACGTTGATTCTTTCGCCAGTATTTTTTATTAATTCCAAAATTGACTTTCGTGGAGTTTCAGGACTTTTGGAGTTGTGCAGAGGTCTCTAATATTTGCTCCTTTTCCAACCCAGAATCTCAGCTGCCGACATTCTCCCTCTTCATGTAATCCTTGTAAAATAAGAGAGAATAGGCATAAGTATTGTGATATAACGTGTAACAACAGACCATAATGCAATAAATATTGATATAAAAGCATGATGCAAAATGGACGTATCAACTACCACGATGTAAAACAAAGACACAACAACTCGAGAATACACATATGACCTGCGGCATGACCTAGAAGTCAGAGCAGGTCAGACCAGATCGATCTACGGATCGCAAGGGCGTGCCCCGATGCGCGACGATAGACATTCGGCCAGGTGTGACAAATACAAACCTTTCCGGGCCGAATACCGCAGACCAGCTCCATCCGAGCTGCGTTGCGACTTGGCCCAACATAGAGGCGCCGCACACCCCCTCTGCTTCACTGATGAAGTAATGGGACATGAATTCCCAGAAGGGTTTAAACCCGTAAACATTGAATCATATGATGGGACAACAGATCCCGTGGTATGGATTGAGGATTTTCTTCTCCATATTCATATGGCCCGCGGTGATGATCTCCACGCCATCAAATATATCCCGCTAAAACTCAAGGGACCAGCTCGGCACTGGTTGAACAGTCTGCCTGAAAACTCCATCGGCAGTTGGGAAGACTTGGAAGATGCTTTCCTCGACAACTTCGAAGGCACCTCCGTCCGACCTCCGCATGCCGACGACTTAAGTCACATAATCCAATAGCTCGGAGAGTCAGCCAGGAAATTCTGGACTAGGTTCTTAACTAAAAAGAGCCAGATCGTCGACTGTCCGGATGCCGAAGCCCTAACAGCCTTCAAACATAACATCTGTGATGAAGGGCTTGCCCGACACCTCGGCCAAGAAAAGCCGAAGTCCATGGCAGCCCTTACGATGCTTATGACCCGCTTCTGTGCGGGCGAAGACAGCTGGCTAGCCCGTAGCAACAACAATTCAAGTAAACCTGGCACTTTTGAAGCCAGAGATAGCAACGGCAAGCCCCGACGCAACAGACACAAGCGTCAAAACAACAGTGATAACATCGAAGACACGACAGTCAACGCCGGATTCAGTGTCTCCAAGGTCGGTCAGCGGAAGAAGCCATATAAAAGAAACAATCTGGGCCCGTCCATCTTGGACCGCATACTCGATCGTCCATGCCAAATCCACGACACTCCTGATAAACCAACCAATCATACCAACAGAGAGTGATGGGTTCTTAAACAGGTCGGCAAGTTAAATGCCGAGCACAAGGAGAAGGGGTCGCAATGCGATGACGATGACGAGGAGCCCCGGCCACCGAACACAGGGCGACAGAAGAAATCCCCCCCCCCAAGTTAAAATGGTGAACATGATATACGCTACACATATCCCTAAGATGGAGGGGAAGCGTGCCCTCAGGGAGGTCTACACGGTGGAGCCAGTCGCCCCAAAATTTAACCCATGGTCGTTGAGGGAGTCCTGAATTAGGGGGTGTCCGGATGGCCGGACTATGACCTTTGGCTGGACTCCTAGACTATGAAGATACAAGATTGAAGACTTCGTCCCGTGTCCGGATGGGACTTTCCTTGGCGTGGAAGGCAAGCTTGGCGATATGGATATGTAGATCTCCTCCCATTGTAACCGACTCTGTGTAACCCTAGCCCTCTCTGGTGTCTATATAAACCGGAGGGTTTTAGTCCGTAGGACGAACAACAATCATACCATAGGCTAGCTTCTAGGGTTTAGCCTCTCTGATCTGGTGGTAGATCTACTCTTGTACTACCCATATCATCAATATTAATCAAGCAGGAGTAGGGTTTTACCTCCATCGAAAGGGCCCGAACCTGGGTAAAAACATCATGTCCCTTGTCTCCTGTTACCATCCGACTAGACGCACAGTTCGGGACCCCCTACCCGAGATCCGCCGGTTTTGACACCGACATTGGTGCTTTCATTGAGAGTTCCTCTGTGTCGTCACCTTAGGCCCGATGGCTCCTTCGATCATCAACAACGATGCGGTCCAGGGTGAGACTTTTCTCCCCGGACAGATCTTCGTATTCGGCGGCTTTGCACTGCGGGACAATTCGCTTGGCCATCTGGAGCAGATCGAAAGCTACGCCCCTGGCCATCAGGTCAGATTTGGAAGTTTGAACTACACGGCTGACATCCCCTGAGACCTAATCTTCGACGAATTCGAGCCACAGCCGAGCGCGCCGCACTGTCACGATGGGCATGATCTAGCTCTGTCGTCGGACAGTGCCCAGAAGGCCGCTCAGGTGTCCGCTCCGACCCTTAGTTCGGAGCCGACTACACCGATCGAGGACGGGTGGCTGGACACCGCCTCGGGGGCTGCAATCTCTACGGTGATCGAGCCAAACACCAGCCTTGTCCTTTGTGAAGCTCGTGACTCCAAGGTGTCGGGCTCCTCTTCGGACTCCGGATCTTCCGCACCCCTTCAGATCGAACCCAATTGGGCTCCGATCATGGAGTTCACCGCCGCGGACATCTTTCAGCACTCGCCCTTCGGCGACATCCTGAGTTCACTAAAATCTCTCTCTTTATCAAGAGAGCCCTGGCCGGACTATGGTCAGCAAGGTTGGGATGCGGACGACGAGGAAATTCGAAACCCACCCACCACCCACTTCGTAGCCACTGTTGATGATTTAACCGACATGCTCGACTTCGACTCCGAAGACATCGACGGCATGGACGCCGATGAAGGAGACGACCAAGAACCAGCGCCTTTAGGGCACCGGACAACCACCTCATCCCACGATGTATGCATGGTGGACACACCTAAAAGAAACGACGACGAGGATCAAAAGGGCGCAACGAGGGATCGTTCCCTCGAAAAGCAATCAAAGCGGGGCTTAAGCGCCGCGCCAAACCCCACCTCGACAGAGACCCAGCCATAGAGCAGGGCGAACTGGCGGACGACGAACATGCCGTCGAGCAACCGTCCGAACAGGGCAACTTGAATAAACAAACCGAACAACCCGTCCCCGGTGAAGATAATAGTCCGGACGACCCCACGCCGGACAAGTTGCTAGAGCAGAAGAACCTCCACCAAAGGCTCGTCACCACTGCGCGTAGCCTGAAAAAGCAGAAGCGGAAGCTCAAAACAGCGGAAGATGCACTCAGAATCAAATGGGGCAAAGTACTCAACACCGCGCACAAGTACGGCGACGGTCACCACACAAAGAGCTATCCGAAGCGAAAATTACTTCCAGAATTTGATGAGGAGGCCTTAGAGCCCCCATAGTCAAAAAACAAGGAAGCCACGAAGTCGGATAGATGACCCCATGACCGACATAGAGCGGCAAAGGGCGTCGCACTCAATCTGGTGCGTGATCCGCACAAGGATTCACATCAAAAAGATGGCCCAACCAGATCTATCTACGGGCCAAGAAAGCAAGCTCTAGTAAGCAATGCAACGCAACAAATATTCGAACATCGCGGCACACCCAAATACAAGGGCGCTGCACATCCCCTATGTTTCACCGATGAGGTGCTGGACCATGAATTTCTAGCGGGATTCAAGCCCGTAAACATAGAGGCATACGACAGAACAACAGACCCTGGAGTCTGGATTGAGGATTATATCCTCCACATACACATGGCTAGAGGAGATGACCTCCACGCCATAAAATACTTACCCCTCAAGCTTAAAGGGCCAGCCCGGCATTGGCTTAAAAGCCTTCCCGAAAACACCATAGGAAGTTGGGAAGAGCTCGAGGATGCTTTTCGGGCAAATTTTCAAGGTACCTATGTCCGACCTCCGGATGCATATGATCCAAGTCATATAACTCAACAACCTGGAGAGTCAGCCCGGAAACTCTGGAACAGATTTCTTACTAAAAAGAATCAAATAGTCGACTGTCCGAACGCCGAAGCCCTAACAGCTTTCAAACATAGCGTTCGAGATGAATGGCTTGCCAGACACCTCGGCCAAGAAAAGCCAAGAACAATGGCCGCATTGACAAGCCTCATGACCCGCTTTTGCGCAGGAGAGGATAGCTGGTTGGCAAGAAGCAGCACCAGCGACCCAAGTACATCCGAAGTCAGAGATGGAAACGGGAAACCGCGCCGTAGCAAGGAATAGCGCAGGATCAAGGATAACAGCCCGAAGAGCACGGCAGTAGATGCCGGATTCAAAAGCTCTCGGCAGAATCAGAAAAAGCCGCCCCCAAAGATAATAGGGACGAGCTATCTAACCTCAACAAAATCTTGGACAAAATATGCCAAATCCACAGTACTCCCGGGAGGCCTGCAAACCACACCCACAGAGATTGTTGGATCTTCAAGCAATCTGGCAAACTCAACGCCGAACACAAGGGGCTCGACATACCAAGCGAGAAAGAAGACGAACCCCACAAGCATAGCACAGGAGAACAAAAGAAGTTCCGGCAAGAAGTCAAAACAGTAAATTCACTTCATGTGACAAAAGGGAAAAATAGAGTGGCGCCATATGGCCGGTCCCAGAGGAGTCCCGCCACTGGTTGTCACAACCAATCACCTTCGATCATCAGGATTACTCTAGAGGTATCCGGAACGCAGGCTGGACTACCTTGGTCTTAGATCCGATAATTGACGGACTCCACTTTACACAAGTCCTAATGGACGGCGGCAGTGATCTAAACCTGCTATATCAGGACACAATCCGCAAAATGGGGATAAACCCAACAATAGTTCGCCATGGCAACACTTCCTTTCAAGGGGTCACGCCAGGCCCAGATACCCATTGTATGGGTTCCCTCTTGTTAGAAGTTATGTTCGGCTCCCCCGACAACTTCCGAAGCGAAAAGCTAACCTTCCACATCGCCCCATTCATAAGTAGCTATCAAGCACTACTAGGACGCGAAGCTTTCGCCCGCTTTAACGCAATACCGCATTATGCATCCCTTACAGTTAAAATGCCCGGTCCGCGAGGCATCATCTCATTAAAGGGACATATCGAGTGTTCCTCGAGCGCGGACGATGGTGCGGCTGCCTTGACAGCCGCACACTAAACCAGCTTTACTAGTTAGGGCACCTAAACAGGTCGTTCAAGACCCCGGACATGGCTCGATGAGTCCAGCGTAAACATACAAAGGCTTAATAGGCGCATACCCCTGTACAAGGGGCTCCACGCGTTTACACCAAGAGACAATAAAGCTCAATTCTACCCATTTTTTGTATTATACTTTGTTTATTTAATATAACACAGATTTCTCGCACGATTGTTTTCAACTAAGTTCCTCTCTTTTACAGATGAACACCATGCTACACCCATCCAGGGCACAACCGAGACACAGGCGCAGACGTGCAGTAGGGACCCATTTCAAGGATTCTTTTCAGATTAAGACCCTGCGTTGTAAGTGCATCTAGTGCCACCCCTAGTTGGTTTTGGAGTATTGACGACAAAGTTGGTTGAGGGACTAATGCGTTTGTGAGAATTGCAGGATAACGCAGGTAGTGTCCCTCATTGATTCGGTTTACCTACAAGAGATGACCCCTAAAAATGTATGAAGACATTGACGACAATGGTGGTATGAGAAGATATTCATATTGAAGACTATGACATGAGAAGACATTGCATGAAGACTATGGAGCACGAAGACTGTGTGGTTTCGTTGTTTCCTTTTCTTCTTTGTTGAGTCATAGGAACCACCGTACTGTTAAGTGGGGTCCAAGTGAACTAAGTCAGAGTGACTGAAGTGATGCTCAACCCAAATCCTATGTCTTCGAGCGAAGACAATGAGAGCAAATCTTATCCAGAGTTGGATGAGTCAGCTTTGCTTATAGCCCAAGTAAAGTTGCCATGTGTGTTTGAAATCTGACCGTTGGAACACGTGTCAGTTCCTTAGTGACCCAGGGTCATTTCGGACAAATCAGGTCGGGTTGCCTAGTGGCTATAAATAGCCCACCCCCTACACCATAAATTGGTGGCTGCTCAGAGTTAATATACGGCTTTTGTCGTTTGAGAGCAACCCACCTCGAAGCATTTGAGAGAGAGAAATCCTTGCGAGGACAAAGCCCAAACACCCAGAGCCAAAGAGTGTTAGGCATCATTGAAGTCTTTCTGTCTGTGTGACCTGAAGACTTATTACACTTGAGGACTGTGTATCCTCCAGCCAGTTAGGCGTCGCGTTCTGAGAATCCAAGAGTCATTGTGGATTGCCGGGTGAACGAAGTCTGTGAAGGTTTGGAAGTCTACCTTGAAGACTTACCAGAGTGATTGGGCGAGGACTAAGTGTCCTTAGCTCAAGGGGAATAAGGTGAAGACACGGTCTTCTGAGTTGAATCTCAGCCTCCCTAACCAGACGTACAGTTGTCACAGCAACTGGAACTGGTCCAACAAATCCTGTGTCTTCAACAAGCAACTGGTTCTATCTCTTCCCTCCTTTACTTTGAGTTTGTCTTCGTGAAGTCATTGCTTATCGTCTTATCTGATTGACTTCATTGCTTGACTACTATTGTTGATTGGCTTCATACTATCTTCCATCCTGATCCTACTACCTAGCTGCTATTAATCTTCGAACGTTAATGCTATTGCATACTTGATTATGGCTTGCTTGTTGTAGTTTATCTTCCGCTGTATATCAATTAGGTTGTTTCTATTGTTTGTCTTCAAAACTTCCATGTTTTGAAGACTTCCATAAAAATTGCCTATTCACCCCCCCCTCTAGTCGATAACTAGCACTTTCAATTGGTATCAGAGCAAGGTACTCCCCTTGTTCTGTGTGATTCGGTTTAACCACCTGGAGTTTAGCTATGTCGACTGCAGGGATAATCAAAGTCTCTGCTGCTTGCCCCGTGTTCGATGGAACAGAATATCCCTACTGGAAGAATAAGATGCGCATGCATCTTGAAGCCATTGATGTCGACCTCTGGTATGTCGTCAAGAATGGCGTTCCCAAAACTGGTGAAGGTGTCACCCCTACTGATGTCAAGAAGTTCATTCAACTGGACTCGACTGCAAAGAACATCATCTGTGGTCATCTGACCAAAGGACAGTATGGCCGTGTGAGTGCTCTGGAAACGTCAAAGCTAGTCTGGGACTGGCTGTCCAAGGTCAATGAAGGTGTCTCTACACAGAGAGACCAGAGGATCAGTGTTCTTCGCAATCTCTTCAACCGCTTCAAGAGAAACGACAATGAAAATGTCCAGCTCACGTTTGATTGCCTCACCGACATCACAAATGAGCTTCAGGCTCTCGGCTCCACTGAGATCACTAAGCATGAAATTGTCAAGACACTGCTGAGATCACTTGACACCTCCTTTGACACCCTTGCCCTCATGATACAAGAACGTCCTGACTTCAAGACACTCGATCCGTCTGATATACTTGAGAGGCTCAACACACATGAGTTCCAGCTTTCTGAGAAAAGAGATATCTATGGCCCCAACTATGGCCGAACTCGTGCTTTGAAGGCAAAAGTTGTTTCCTCATCTGAAGAAGAAGAATCTGACTGCGGTTCTGACGATCCTGAAGACATTGGAAGGGAGCTTGCTATGCTTGTGAAGAAGTTCCAGAAATTCACCAAGAAGAAGGGCTTCAGAAAGTCTTCACGATCCAGTTCAAGAAATGATGAAGCTTCCACTCAATACAACAAGAAGAGAACATGTCACAAGTGTAAGAAGCCTGGGCACTACATCTCTGAGTGTCCTCAGTGGGACAATGAGAAGAAGAAGAAGAAGAGCAAGGAATATGACTCCGATGACAAGAAGAAGAAGAAATCTTCGAAGTCTTCTTCCAAGTCCTCATCAAGGTCTTCATCTCACAAGAAGAGCTCATCTGGCAAGGCTCGTGCTTTTGTTGGCAAGGAAATGGATTCAGAGGAGGAGTCTGCTTCTGAGGAGGCAGAGGTGGAATCTGAAGCTGAGTCCGATTTTGGCGTTGCAAGTCTGGCTCTAGCCACAGCCTACGTCGCACAATCCATCTTCAACACTGAAGACAATGACTCCCACACCAACGCTGATGATGACAAGGACGATCCTGCTCCCACCTACTGCTTCATGGCACGCGGTGCCAAGGTAAAATCGCGCGATGCTTACTTTCAAACATCAAGTGAAGACGACTCTGATTGTGAATCAAAACACAGCTACAAAACACTTGCTAAAATTGCTACTGAACAACAAAGGGCTATGGAACATACTCAAAAACTGTTAGACAAAAGCGATGACCTGTTGGATGCGGAAATGACACGTTCACAGTCCTTAGTTGAAGACATAAAAAATCTTCATGCTAAGTATCAAGAACTTGAAAGTCTTCATGAGACGCTCTCAACCACTTATGAAAAGCTCTCCTATGATTATCTTCAAAGGAAGCAAGAGCTTGAGAAACTGAAAGTGACTCATGAAGATCTTCAAAAAGAGAATGAGTCATTTCGCGCTCAACAGATCAGTCCCGCTCAGGATGAATTTGAACCACCATGCTTAAAATGCATTGAGCGTGATAACGCTACCTCTATTGTTGAATGTTCCACTGCTGCTACTGTTGCTCTGTCTTCAACTAATGATGTGGTAACTAACCCCTCTTTTGAGGATACCACTACTATTTCTGATGAAAATGCTAGGTTGAAGACATTGCTTGAAACAGGGATGTATAAAAGTCTGAAAGGGCATCAGACACTTTGTGATGTCCTCAAAAAGCAGATTATGAACCGAAACCCTAGGAAAGAGGGTGTTGGGTTCGAGAGGAAAATGAATGCTGATGGTTCCTACTGGAAGCCTGAGCAGTATCCCAAAACCACATGGGTTGCTGCAAAGGAACCTTCAGTGGATCCATCTACTTTATCTGGATTTACCTGTGCTAATCCTATTATCATTGATGAATCATTTGATGCAAACTATAAACTGTTCAAAAATCAGAATGGTGAAGTGTTTGCCAGGTATATTGGTACTAACTGCAGGAATGGACCTCCTATGAAGAAGATCTAGGTTCCCAAAAGTTCCTTGAGAATCTTCCAGTGAATGTCATCATGACACCACCAGGGCAGAAGACAAACCCCAGACCAAAGGCATCATATGGTCCAACGGCTACTTACGAACACAGGACTCACTTGAGTCACCCTAACGCCAATGTTTTGCAGGGAAATCATACTCAGACTCATGAATATGAGCGTGTGCCTTCAAATCGCTATGTTCATAGAACTAAGAACTTTTCTGCTTATTCACATGAGTATCATTCATCTCCTGCAAGGCTATTTGCTAGGGCTTCAAAGCCGAAATTCTTAGATGCTGCACTTAGACTCATTGCTTCTAAGCCACCCCTGAAAATGTGGGTGGTGAAGAAGAATTAACTCTCTCTTGCAGAACGTGGTCTCCAGCCAGCAATCAATGGCGTCCGATATAATTGCTGGGGACCTAAAACACAAAGGGACGCATGATAAAATAACTTAATATGTATTCCACATATGAATCGCTTACCTGACATACTGTGTGCTAACTCTCATCTATGCTGTGATAATCCAAGTGTGCATCAAATGCTTATGCTTCACAACATACATTGTGAAGCCTATCCCTCTAACTGCACTGTAGGGTACACCAAAAGCTTCAGAATGGATTATTGACAGCGGATGCACTAATCATATGACTGGCGATCAAAGTCTTCTCATGGACTCAACCTTACGTCCATCCGACAAGAGTCAAATCACATTTGCTGACACTGGTAAAGGCAAAGTATTGGGTCTAGGTAGAGTTGCAATCTCAAAGGATCAACACATGGATAAAGTGATGCTTGTTGAATCCCTTGGATTCAACTTAATGTCTGTCTCAATGCTTTGTGACTTAAATATGATTGTGATATTTGGAAAATATCGTTGCCTTGTACTAATGGAATCTGACAAATCTCTAGTCTTTGAAGGGTATAGGAAAGGTGATCTATACATGGTAGATTTCTCAGCAGGTCCAAAACTTGCCATATGTATTCTTGTTAAAGCTTCAGAATGCTGGCTCTGGCATTGAAGGCTGGGGCATGCAGGCATGAGGAACTTGCACACTCTCGTCAAGAAGAAGCATGTCATAGGCATCGAAGGTGTCAAGTTCAAGAAAGATCATCTATGTGGTGCCTGCGAAGCTGGAAAGATGACAAGGGCCAAGCATCCTTCGAAGACCATCATGACAACATCTCAACCCTTCGAGCTGCTACACATGGACTTATTTGGACCTACCCACTACTCCACCCTCACAACAACGGCGTGTCTCTATGGCTTCGTTATTGTTGATGACTACTCAAGATACACATGGGTACACATAATTCTCTACAAGACTGAAGTACAAGATGTCTTCAGACGATTCGCCAATCGAGCAATGAACAACTATGGCGTCAAGATCAAGCATATCAGAAGTGATAACGGCACTGAATTCAAGAACACCGGCCTTGATCTTTATCTGGATACAATGGGAATCACTCATGAATTTTCTGCTCCATACACACCACAGCAAAATGGCATTGTTGAGCGCAAAAACAGAACCCTTATTGAGATGGCTCGAACAATGCTTGACGAGTACAGGACACCAAGAAAGTTCTGGCCTGAAGCCATTGATACAGCTTGTCACATCATCAACCGTGTCTACATCCATAAGCTTCTGGGCAAAACATCCTATGAGCTCCTCACTGGCAAGAAGCCAAATGTCAGCTACTTCAGAGTCTTTGGTGCTAGATGTTGGATCAAGGATCCCCATCACAAGTCAAAATTTGAACCCAAAGCTCACGAAGGCTTCATGCTTGGCTATGGAAAGGATTCGCACTCTTACAGAGTCTTCAACCTCTTCCACTACAAAATCGTTGAAACAGTGGATGTGCGATTTGATGAAACCAATGGTTCACAAAGAGAAATTCTGCCAAGTACACTTGATGAAGCTCCTTCCTGTGAATCTATCAAGTTGATGGGAACTGGTGAGATCATGCCCTCTGAAGCACAGCCTGAAGAGGAACTTATCATTTCTGCACCAAACCAACCTAAATACAATGCTCAGACCGAAGACAATACTTCCAATGATGACAATGATCAGCATGAGCAAGGTCTTCGTCCAGTTCATCCTCATGTTGCAAATGAAGTACAAATTGAGAAGATAATTGACAGCATCAATGCGCCTGGTCCGCTTACTCGCTCAAGAGCAACACAGTTAGCAAACTTCTGTGGGCACTTTTCATTTGTGTCAATATCAGAACCCAAGAAAGTTGCTGAAGCTTTTATGGAACCTGAATGGATTCAAGCCATGCAAGAAGAACTTCAACAGTTCAAGCTGAATAATGTTTGGGAACTTGTCAAGTGACCTAACCCTCGCAAGCATAACATTATAGGAACAAAATGGATATATCAAAACAAGCAAGATGAGCATGGTCAAGTCGTCAGAAACAAAGCACGTCTTGTGGCTCAAGGATGTACTCAAGTTGAAGGAATTGACTTCGATGAAACATTTGCTCATGTTGCTAGGCTTGAAGCCATTCGCATACTGCTAGCCTATGCAAATCATCACAACATCTTACTATATCAAATGGATGTAAAGAGTGCATTTCTCAATGGCAAGATTGAAGAAGAAGTATATGTTGCACAACCACCTGGCTTTGACGATCCAAAACATCCTGATATGGTGTACAAACTCAACAAAGCACTGTATGGCCTCAAACAAGCTCCTCACGCTTGGTATGATACAATCAAAGACTTCCTGAAAAGTAAAGGCTTCAAACCAGGATCCCTCGATCCCACACTCTTCACGAAGACATATGATGGTGAACTGTTTGTGTGCCAAATATATGTTGATGACATAATCTTCGGCTGCACCAACCAGAAGTACAGTGATGAGTTTGGATTTATGATGCAAGAGAAATATCAGATGTCCATGATGGGTGAGCTGAAGTTCTTCCTTGGTCTTCAAATCCGTCAACAAAGAAATGGCATCTTCATATCTCAAGAAAAATATCTCAAAGATTGCCTGAAGAAGTTCGGCATGCAAGATTGCAAAGGTTACACGACGCCAATGCCAGCCAAACATCATCTTGGTCCCGACGACAATGGTAAAGAGTTCGATCAAAAGGTATACCGCTCCATGATTGGTTCTTTACTTTACCTATGTGCATCTAGGCCAGATATTATGCTTAGTGTTTGCATGTGTGCTCGATTCCAAGCGGCACCAAAGGAATCGCATCACTTAGCAGTGAAGCGAATTCTTAGATATTTGGCTTACACCCCAACACTCGGATTATGGTATCCAAAGGGCTCAAGGTTTGATCTGGTTGGATTCTCGGATGCTGATTATGCTGGTGACAAGGTAGATCGCAAGTCAACATCAGGCACATGTCATTTTCTTGGTCGATCACTTGTCTGTTGGTCTTCAAAGAAGCAGAACTGTGTATCACTCTCAACTGCTGAATCTGAATACATTGCTGCTGGATCCTGTTGTGCTCAGCTTTTATGGATGAAGCAAACTCTCAGGGACTATGGCATCGATCTAAAGCAAGTCCCTCTCTTCTGCGACAACGAAAGTGCCATCAAGATTGCCAACAATCCAGTCCAGCACTCGAAGACAAAGCACATTGAAATATGTCATCACTTTCTCAGAGATCATGTTATGAAGAAAGATATAGATATCATGGACGTCAACACTGAAGAGCAACTGGCAGATATCTTCACAAAGCCCTTGGATGAGAAAAGGTTTTGCAAGTTACGGTGTCAGCTAAATACCTTGGAATCCTCTAACGTCCTGTGATCAGGCACAAATCCTAACACTTATGCATGTTGATGACTTAGATGTGCAACACACAAAGTAATGTATATCTTCAATCAATGAAGATTTACACTCTCAGTGTGAATACATTAACATGGAATTTGACTTCGGAGCGCCACGATAATTGTGCACCGTGTCTGGGTCTAATACTTCCTATACGGTGGGTAACGCCACCACCAAATTTCTCTGTTTGAAGTGTTTCACTCATGGTGTTATTTTGCAAAGATTTCGCATTTGGTTTGTCTTCAGTTTCAATTTATCTTCGTGATTTTTCTGCGCTATAGTGATTTGATTGCACATATATATATATATATATATATATATATATATATATATATATATATATATATACTAGCATTCTGTCCTCTACAGCATTCACTTATAGCTATGTCTTCAAGTTGAATCTTTTGAACTAAGTGAATGTGATCGGACCCTAATCTCTCTATGCTTCCTATCTCAAACTCTATCTATCCAAATCATATTCATTCTATTGAAACTGTCGAATGTCTTCTCTGCATCCTTGTCAGCAGAAGACACAGAGACAAAACATCAAGTCCTATTTAAATGAATCATCTAAACTGTCGATATCCGGAGAAGCCGGAACGAACATCTAACATACTTGGCGGGCATGGGAACGTGGGACAATTCTAAATGTGTTGCATGCTTGCCACGTACCCCACGGATGTGAACAGACAGGGGCACCTGTGTAATTGCGCTGTGCTGCACACCTACTTATAAATATGTGTCCCCTGCGGTAAAGAAATCCTTCTTCCAACTCTCCACCTCCGTCAAAACCCTAGCGCCACCGCTAGCTCTCGACGACGCCGACGACGAAGCGCTTAGCTACCGCAACTTCTCCGACGCCGTCCTCACGCCAGCCGCGGACATCGTCCTCTCCGCCGTCGCCGTAGGTGTCCTCTGTCGCCAAGTTAGGGCACGATGGACTGAACTGCTCGGTCTCCTATTTTTTCCATCTAGCAGTTCTTCGTGCGGTAATTATAACTCTATTTTACCACCTTTTTGATCTTCAAGATTCATCCTGTTTACCGAAAGTAGTTTCTACCTATTCAATGTTAAATCGATTCTGTCTGCATCTCTTAATGCCTAGTATATTCACTTAGATTTCATATCAAGTTTGATTCCTCACTTGTACTTATTCACGAATTGGTACAAATCTGGAACCAAGTCACCTATGTAAGTGAATGTCTTCGCATCATGAGGTCAATATCTTCAAACTAATTTATCTTCAAAATCTTCTGAGAATGCATATGACCTCGTCCCCTTCCCTCGCATCTCTAATGCTGTCACAGGTACATGTCCGTGGGAGAATCCCCAGGTTCTCATAGTCTGCATTCGTTTGCAGAATACTTACAGCATCATATCAATTCTCCTGAAGCCAGTTCCTGTTTGACCAGCAAGCGTAAATCTCCGAAGCCTTTGAGCATATTGAAACCATTCAGTTTGAAGTTCATGGCTGCAGAGAAATCAGTCAGGAAGGGTGGCAGACAACGTCGTGGGGGAACTTCTAGGGATCTGCCTGATGATCTTGCAGATATATACAAAACAGATCCTGAAGAAGATTACAATCAACGCAAGACTCGAATCCAATGGATTCGACGCTATTGGACTGAACAGTGGTACAAGTATAGGTTCATCACCTAGGAGTACGCAGAGAAGTATGCTATCAAGAGTCCTTGGGGCAATATTCTCTATCGAGGCCTTCCCCTCAAGAACAGAGCTGAAGCCATTGAGCAAAAATTCTATCCGTGCATGGTTCGTGGACCACAGCCTGAAGAAGCCGACCCATCATCATTGCTCTGGTGTCGCGACGACAATCTCTTCAAGTGCAACTTCCAGTTTGCTATGTCTTCTGCAAAGGAAAAGAAGAAGTCATGGGGATTAGACTTCAATCCTGGTCCCTCTGCTCCCTGTGAGGATGGGACACGTGAAGCTGAAGAGAATAGAATTGGCCCCTTTGCAAACCTTGATGGTCTCATCTCCTACGTCTTGGTTCATGGTGCCAAAGTGGATCATCCCAACAATGATGCTGATTCTGATGAAGCCCCTGCTCCTACTCCAAGGCCAAAGAAGCCAAAGAAGGTTAAGGTTACATCATCAGCCGCACCTCCAAAAGCTTCTCGTGTGAAGCCATTGGCCACTGCACCTCCTGAAGCCAGTGTGCAGTCTGAAGATCAATCTCGTATCTCCAAGAAGATGGAGAAGAAAAGGCAACTTGTTAGGCATACTGATCAAGCTCTGACTCCTGCTGCTATTCTGCATGAAGAACCCATTGATCTATCAAGTGATGAAGATCTTGCGGATGATGCTCTTGAGCAGCTGATAAAGAGCAAGGAAGAAGCAGAAATCTTCAGCAATTTGCCTCTCTTTGATGTGGCCATCATACACAATTTCATTGATGAGTGGTTCGACACCCCAAACGTCAGCTTTGAAGATTTACAGCTTCCAATTGGCCTCAGTGTCTCTTTCAATGGTGCCATTGCTTCTGAGCTGGCTCTCGCTCAGCGAATCGTTGAGCTCAAGTAGAAGATTGATTATGAAAAGGCTCAATTCAAGAAGCATATGGCCAAGCTGAGTGTTCAAGACATCGGGAACTTTAAGGTCATGCTGCATGAGCTTAAAGAAGCTTTTCTGAAGAAGTTCCAAGAAGCTCAAGGCTCTCGTGAGCGCATGAAGAGTTTGGCTGATAAGTGTGTGCTTACCTACAATGAGGCTGAGAAGTGCAAGTCATTTGGCCGTCCTGGCATTGACCCCAGGATGGCAGCAAAGAAAAAGAAGAAGCTTCCTGCTGATCAGCCTGCGCCTTCAAGCTAAGAAGCTCCACGCATTATCTTCCCAAGTAGCATGACTGGCTCGAAGCCAAAGGTCACCACAACCGCTTCAGAACAGAAGAAGACGAGGGCTGCAGAGGCAGAAGCCAGAAAGAGGAAGAATACCAAAGCCTCTGATGCTGCTCCCTCCAAGAAGAAGCGCAAGACCAAGAAGAATCGGGCTGCTCCCACAGAGCCCCTTTTTGTTGAACCCATCTCAGTGATTCATCCTGCATCTGCATCCCAAGAACTTCACATGACTGTTCATGAGCCTGCTTCCACAGAGGCTCCTGAAGCTGAAGATATTCCAGTAGCTGAACCCACCGCTGCAAAACACATTGGTCATCATGACAATGTTGAAGATGATGAAGTTCTTCCTCAGATCGAATACAATGTGGTATCATCGCCTGTTTGTACGAACAGCAAACTCATCAGCATTGGTCGTCCTCTGACGCCAATTGCACAGGATGATTCATGGGCTGATCGCCCGCAAGAACAAGACTCCCCCAACACTCCCCAACAACAACAAGTCACAACATCCGTACAAGCTGAAGAGGATGAGGGCCTGCCCACTCCATCTCCAAAAGCGTCGCCAATACTTCAAAGGCTTCGCAAAGGACCAAGGCCTCAAGCTCCTCTTTCGAGTGTTCCAGAAGGAGAAGTGCAACATCAACCTATTGCACGTCAAGTGTTTTCAGAAGCCACTCCTGCTGTGAATGTCTCTGCGTCTGAAGCACCTGCTGCTGAAGACAATCCGGCTGCAACAGCCGATGAAGAATGTCAAGAAGAACGTGTCTCTACTCCCCCCATTCCTGAAGAAATAGTTCATGAAGTGAACGTGTCAATGCCTGACCCTCCAGCTCCTCAAGTGGAGGTTGAAAATCCTGAAGCTGCCACAACCGACGCAAGTGAAGCCGATGACATTGTCATGGCTGAAGCTAATGTGGAGCTTGCAACAACCAGTGTGCCTGAAGCTAATGCGGCCACTGCACCTGAAGCTAGTGAGGCTACTGCTTCTGAAGCACCTGTTGTGCAGCCTGAAGCCTCAGTTGCTGCCACTGCTCCTGTTCCGCCACCAAGGCCCTATACAATTGAGCAGGCATATAACCACGGAGATCTAACAATAGTCAGATGGCCCGTTCTGGTCCCTCCGCCTAATGTCTCTGGTCCTCAATTTGACTATCATGTTGAGCATAGGCCTCAAGTCCAGAAGCCCAAGCCAAGACTGCCAAGGTTTCCAGGTACTACAAACTCAGCAAGGTCCTTCAATGCTAATGGCTTCAAGAGCCACAACACATTCTTTGATAGATCGAAGAACCCCTAGACGAAGCCAAGAATTGCATCAGATCGGTTCTGGAGTCATCAGCAGTGAAGCTATTACTCCTGTGTTCTGTATGATCAAGGGCGCATCTTCCCTCATATGCACCTCGACACTGAAGCCATTACTGGACTCCCCTGCTTAGAAGAAGCACTTGACTACTTTCGTGATGCTGGGCTGCTCAGTTTTGTCATAGATAAAGAACACTGGAATGAAGAACTATTGCTTCAATTCTATGCCACACTGCACATTCGCGGCTACAACAGAGATACGAAGACTTGGGTTCTCGAGTGGATGACCGGAAACGTTCATCATGAAGCCAAAGCTATGGATATCATCGAGCTTACAGGCCTGTCCACTCCCGGAGAACTCTATGAACCTGGCTGTCAACATCATTGCAATGCCCTGCAAAGCATCTTTCATAGGCCTGAACCCAATATGAGTCAGATGCTGAGCATGATGAATCCTTTGCCCCGTGATGCTGAATATCCAATAGAGTTCTTTGTTAAAGACCTTGAGTATCTGCCACACACCATATATCACATCATCAGGCGGACTCTATGGCCTATCAAAGTACATTCATCAGCGGCAAAGCTTGAAGGAGCTATGAAGACTTTGGTCTTCTACATTTTCAATGGCATCAGCTTCAATGCACAAGATTTCTTCATCAGACAACTTGCTGCCTCCGGCTCTGATCTCTTTGGTCTGAAGTTTTATGCTCCATGGGTCATGCGCCTCATAAAGCAACACTCTACTGTCAACTATCAACCTTCTGCTCACAATCATGTGATTTTTCTACCTGAGGTTGATATGTCAGTTGAAGCTATATATCCTGACCCAGCCAAGAAGCCTCTTTGTCTTCAGAATACCGAGCACCAAAGCTTCACTCAACCCATTGAAGGTGTTCAAGCAGCTACACAAATCTATCCATTGGCTGGAAATACTCGTCTGCCTCATCGAGCACCTACTGAAGCCACTGAAAGCACCATTGCCCAAAGGCCTCGGAAGCATTCTCTCGTTCTCAATGATCGAGAACTTCTTGTGGCCCTTCATCAGAAATAGGATAAACATCACTTTTGGCTCAAGAGACAGATGCAAAGCCTCTTGGTGGATGTCAATCGCATTCGCAACCTTGCCACCAAGAATGCCTTTGTTGCTCACGAAACTTGCCGGCGATCATGGAAGAGTTTGACCCTGCTTAGTGCTGAAGCAGATCTTCAAGACGATGGCTTCAATGAAAGATTTCAGTTTGACTCCACTCCTCCACGGAATGTTGTCTTACGAAGAACTCCATCTCTTGAAGACTCTGAATATTCTTCCTCCGCGGCAACGGTAAATGCCAGAGTGATCAATAATGAAGATGATGCTACTTCACCACCTCCTACTACTACTGCGCGCATCGACACTGCACCAAGTTCATCTGCACCGCCACCCAACGACGACAACCCTGCTGCTTCACCTACTCATCAAGAAGACGAGTAGATGCTCTATGTCTTCAAACCTTTTTGGTCATTACTGACAAAAGGGGGAGAAGCGTATGAGTTGATAGTCTTCAAGCGGGTTCAAATGGGCGGTTGCGTTATATTTTGCCTCGTGCTTACAACTCTTGCATTTTGAAACATTTGGTTCTCTGAGTTGTAACACTTAAACTTGATGGTCGTCTGCTACTTATTTGCATTTCCACGTGCGATGATAACTTCCGTACTTAAATCATCCTGCAGACGTCCATTTTTCATTATGCATGTCATCCTATATGCTATATCATTTCATGCATGATGAATTATCTTCATAAGTTGAAGTGGATCTCCATAAGTACAACCTGCCATGTGCATTTGCATTCCAAAAGCAAAATTATTTATATGCACATCTTCAGGGGGAGCCCTTGCTACTTATGAAGACAAATTCCTATCCTTTACAATTTCACATACTTTATCCCCGTTGAAAACTTCAACCAGTTTGTCATCAATCACCAAAAAGGTGGAGATTGTAAGTGCATCTAGTGCCACCCCTAGTTAGTTTTGGAGTATTGACGAGAAAGTTGGTTGAGGGACTAATGCGTTTGTGAGAATTGCAGGATAACGCAGGTGGTGTCCCTCATTGATTCGGTTTACCTACCGGAGATGACACCTAAAAATGTATGAAGACATTGACGACAATGGTGGTATGAGAAGATATTCATATTGAAGACTATGACATGAGAAGACATTGCGTGAAGACTATGGAGCACGAAGACTGTGTGGTTTCGTTGTTTCCTTTTCTTCTTTGTTGAGTCATAGGAACCACCGTACTGTTAAGTGGGGTCCAAGTGAACTAAGTCAGAGTGACTGAAGTGATGCTCAACCCAAATCCTATGTCTTCGAGCGAAGACAATGAGAGCAAATCTTATCCAGAGTTGGATGAGTCAGCTTTGCTTGTAGCCCAAGTAAAGTTGCCGTGTGTGTTTGAAATCTGACCGTTGGAACACGTGTCAGTTCCTTAGTGACCCAGGGTCATTTCGGACAAATCAGGTCGGGTTGCCTAGTGGCTATAAATAGCCCACCCCCTACACCATAAATTGGTGGCTGCTCAGAGTTAATATACGGCTTTTGTCGTTTGAGAGCAACCCACCTCGAAGCATTTGAGAGAGAGAAATCCTTGCGAGGACAAAGCCCAAACACCCAGAGCCAAAGAGTGTTAGGCATCACTGAAGTCTTTCTGTCTGTGTGACCTGAAGACTTATTACACTTGAGGACTGTGTATCCTCCA
The DNA here is from genome assembly GCF_018294505.1 of Triticum aestivum. NCBI lineage: Eukaryota > Viridiplantae > Streptophyta > Magnoliopsida > Poales > Poaceae > Triticum > Triticum aestivum. The sequence continues at coordinate 219,111,886 of NC_057798.1, read as the reverse complement.
GCCGGTTAGGCGTCGCGTTCTGAGAATCCAAGAGTCATTGTGGATTGCCGGGTGAACGAAGTCTGTGAAGGTTTGGAAGTCTACCTTGAAGACTTACCAAAGTGATTGGGCGAGGACTAAGTGTCCTTAGCTCAAGGGGAATAAGGTGAAGACACGGTCTTCTGAGTTGAATCTCAGCCTCCCTAACCAGACGTACAGTTGTCACAGCAACTGGAACTGGTCCAACAAATCCTGTGTCTTCAACAAGCAACTGGTTCTATCTCTTCCCTCCTTTACTTTGAGTTTGTCTTCGTGAAGTCATTGCTTATCGTCTTATCTGATTGACTTCATTGCTTGACTACTATTGTTGATTGGCTTCATACTATCTTCCATCCTGATCCTACTACCTAGCTGCTATTAATCTTCGAACGTTAATGCTATTGCATACTTGATTATGGCTTGCTTGTTGTAGTTTATCTTCCGCTGCATATCAATTAGGTTGTTTCTATTGTTTGTTTTCGAAACTTCCATGTTTTGAAGACTTTCATAAAAATCGCCTATTCACCCCCCTCTAGTCGATAACTAGCACTTTCATGCGTAAACCTTTTTTACTGTCTCTTGTTGATAACATCCCCCGTTTTTTGCTATAACCGAGGAGGAGGCTGGCGTCTTGGCATGTGGCCATGCCAGAATTTTGCGCGTACCTGGACACCAGGGGCTTCTTACCAAGGGCTTTTGTTCAGCCCATTTTCATAAAGACCGAATACCTTAGGGAGTGTTCGGCATCGCGAGTTTGGCCTTATATGCATCAGCTCCGAATCATGTCTTTGGTCAAATGTTGGGTTTGCCCGGCTCCTGTGTTTTGCTGCCTTACGTTCCGCTCTATCGGCTAAGGCGGCACCAGGAGAACTACTGCGATTGTGCCCCGGTTCAGCCAGGCGAGCACCTTAGTAGAGAAAGCCGAAAACTGACTGTCATGATATAGCGAGAGACTGGTCAACCACTCGATGACTTGTCGGAATCTTTAGGATTCCTCCGCATTAACGAAGGGCCGTTTCCCGGTCAGGCACACACGCGCCCCGAATTTGGGCGAGCGCGGTGCCCCTAGGGGCTATTCAGTAGCCCCACTATCAAACTCCTATGGCTAAGTGAAAGTGATAAAGCATTATAGTCTGGTTGCCTAGTTCGCTGCGCTATCACCTCCTTTATAGGACCAAGATGTTGGATCAAGTGTGAAAATGCGCCTTCTGCGAACACCCCTGCATTATATGCGTGGGGGCTGAAGCCAACGACTGCCATCTTTCAGGTTATATACACATATACATTAACGGCCGCACATGAGGTATTCTAATACTTGAAAGCACAAGTATAAAAAGCTCGTATATGCCATCAGAACATTGTTTTACAATAATACACGTTATTCGAACATAAAATCCTTCGAGCACTGCGTCTCTATTAAACGAGCGCCCTGCAGAACTTCCTCAAAATAGTGCTCGGTAGGTACTCGGCTTTCGTCCGAATCTTGGGATGCAATAGCACTGGCCTTCATCTCCGCCCAGTATGTCTTGACACAGGCAAGACCCATCTGTGCACCCTCTATGCACGCTGACCTCTTCATTGCATCAATGTGCAGCACCGCACCAAGGAACTGCTGCACCAAGCTAAAATAACTCTTCGGCTCGGGCCCTTTCGGCCACAGATGACTCACGACATGCTTCATGGCGAGTCCGAATAACCTGTTCAGCTCCGCCCACGCGGCCAAACGATTGGATACCGGAAGTGGGCGCTCTGGATTGTGGAACTGCGACCAAAAAAGTTCTTCCAATTCATGGTCATTTAGACCCCAGAAGTGTTCGGTCGCGTCCGCGGCACTCGCCGCCAAATCCAACTAAGTGTTCGCCGCACTCCACTTCCGGTCCAACGGAGCATACTTAGGATCCCCGAACTTCATCCGCAGCATATAGGGCTTTCCAGCCATGATATCTCCGGCCTGACGTAGCTCCTCCTTCATAGCTCTCAGTGCAGAGCGAGTATCCTTGGCCTCGGCAGTGACCTTTTCTAGGTCCTTCTGTGCCACCTTATCTTCTTCTTCAAGAAGCTTGCAGCGGTCGGCAGCATTCTTCAATTTTACAGCCATCTCGGCCATTTCCTTCTTGCTCTGGCAGTGAGCGGCCTGTTCGGCTTTTAGCTCTTCAGTCGCCCTTAAGGCAGCCGCATCGCTATTTCTGGCTTGCTCCTTGGCTCGGGCAAGTTCCGCCCGAAGGTTCCCCATGGCAGTGGCACCATCTGCATTAAGCACACATGTTATAAGGTACGAGCATCAAGCTCCTCTTACCAGATGTCTTCGGAGACATTACATACCTTGTGCCTCGTCCAACCGCTCGTTGACAAGCGCGATGTCGGCATCTGCCACGTCAAGTTGCCGCTTTAGCTCGGCAAATTCAATAGTCTGGCTAGCCACTGAACTCTCAGCCACCTACATAGGAAAGGCGACATATTATACCTAGGATTATGATCCTCCGCACGCCGTCATTTTTGACAACGCACAGAGTCTCAGGGGCTACTATCAATATAGGGCGCATTTTATATATGCGGATCTGTGAAAAGGTACATCATTTCGGGTACCTCAAAACCTGTTAGTAAATTCCTGGCGGCCTTGTACAATCCGCTTTCCGCGGATGAAATCCTTCTAATCACCGTGTTCATCAACACACGCTGTTCTTCTGAGATAGACGCTCGCTCGAGCAGACCCTTCAGCTCCTCCGACCGTGCACCAGACGGTGTCGGACTCGTCCGAAGACCTTTTTCGAAGGCCGGATTCGGAGAAACCCTCCGAGACGACACCTCAGGGTCGCCCGCCTCGCAAGACGGTACAGCTGGGGGAGGCGTTCTGCTCTCCATCATCTCCGGACGAAGATCCCCCAAAGATGAGCTCTGCTGAGAAGGGTTGAGATCCGAACTACAAGGTAAAATTTCGGTTATCTTCCTCAGAAATAAAACAGGGATGTCTCTCATTTTAAAACCCCTCTCTTTACTTACGGCTCGGTGGAGAGCTTATCCCCTTGGGGGCGCAATGCAGCCGGGGCACCCTTCGGCGCCGGACCCTCTGACGAAGATTTCTTCCCCCGCTTTGAGGCCATCACCTCCAGGTCTTCAGAGGCGGTCCTCTTCTTTCCCTGGATAGAGGAATTCTCAATTCCTCTATTCCTGACAGCCTCCTTCACGGAGGCGGTAGCTTCTTTGTTCCCCTCTTTGCCTTCTTCCAAAGGCGCAATCTCCAGCATCCTGGTCAACACGGGATTCGGCGTGGTCTCAGGGAGGGGGGCCAAACACCTGATAAGATTTGCTTTCGCTATCCACTCCTGTTTAAAGGATAGCTCTTTTAAGGGCAGTTTTATGATAAATGTATGGATAGCATATCCGGGTACAGGGCTACTTACTTGAGTATCCGGGAGATTGCAACTCAGACCTGCGTCCTCGGACAAGTCCGGACACATTGCTTGTGATCTGAAGAACAATTTGTACATCTCCACGGGCGTCGTGCCCATAAAATGTTGGAGAGCTAATGGTCCTTCCAGATTAAACTCCCTCAGACAGAGGGGATGACGTTTGCAGGGCAGGATGCGGCAAATCAACATAACCTGCATCACTATAGCCAAATTGATGTCTCTTTCTAGGAGATCTCGAATGCGGCCCTGCAACAAGGGCGCGTCCTTGGACGCCCCCCAGTTAAGCCCTTTATTGACCCATGACGCTAGCTGTGGTGGGGGACCCGAGCAAAAGGCAGGTGGCACCACCCATGTGGTGCCCCTGGGAGCTGTGATGTAAAATCACTCTCGTTGCCACAAGCCGAACTCCTCTTGAAAAGAGCACTCGGGCCATGGAGCGTCGGCAATCTTTCTTATAATAGCACCTCCGCACTCAGCGTGCTGCCCCTCGATCATCTTCGGTTCTACCTTGAAGGTCTTAAGCCACAGTCCAAAGTGATGAGTAATATGGAGGAAGGCCTCACACACGACAATGAACGATGAGATTTGGAGGATGGACTCCGGAGCTAAGTCGTGAAATTCCATCCCATAATAAAACATGAGCCCCCTCACGAAGGGATCAATCGGGAAGCCTAGCCCCCGAAGGAAGTGATATGTGAGCACCACGCTCTCACCGGGCTAGGGAGTGGGAATAGCCAGCCCTTGAGCAGGCAGCCTATGCGAGATTTCATAGGTTAGATACCTGGCATCTCTCAGCTTTCGCACGTCTTCTTCCGTAATGGAGGAAGGCATCCACCGGCCTTGGAGGTCGGAGCCGGACATCATTCAAGGTCCGAAGCGCCTGAATCTGGAGCTTTGGGTGTTGGAACTCGAGGCAAGAGGCGGATTTGATTGGATTGAAAGAAAGGAGTCGACCCTTGGTCTCTTTATAAAGAGGTTGAATACCAAGAGCCCTCCCCGTGACCGTTTGGGACTCACTTTCAATTAAGAAGTCATACCAATGGCACGGTTGGGTTACCCACGCCCGTGTTGATGAGAATCCCGGAATAAGGGGACACGATCTCTGCTTTGACAAGACGTGCCAAGGAAACCGCCTCGCTAAACGCGCTGAGCTGGGACAGTAAAACGACTCAAATAAAGGCTTGGTCGTGGCGTGATATCACACCACAGAATACGTCAGCAGATTAGATTTGTGTAAATATTATTCTCTCTACGGTGGTATGTGGAACTTATTTTGCAGAGCCAGACACTATCCTTGTGTTCAACATCTTCTATGAAGTATTCGGAGGAGGAACCCACCTTGCAATGCCGAAGACAATTTGTGCGCCGGACTCATCGTCATTGAAGCCTGGTTCAGGGGCTACTGAGGGAGTCCCGGATTAGGGGGTGTCCGGATGGCCGGACTATGACCTTTGGCCGGACTCCTGGACTATGAAGATACAAGATTGAAGACTTTGTCCCGTGTCCGGATGGGACTTTCCTTGGCGTGGAAGGCAAGCTTGGCGATACGGATATGTAGATCTCCTCCCATTGTAACCGACTCTGTGTAACCCTAGCCCTCTCTGGTGTCTATATAAACTGGAGGGTTTTAGTCTGTAGGACGAACAACAATCATACCATAGGCTAGCTTCTAGGGTTTAGCCTCTCTGATCTCGTGGTAGGTCTACTCTTGTACTACCCATAGCATCAATATTAATCAAGCAGGAGTAGGGTTTTACCTCCATCGAGAGGGCCCGAACCTGGGTAAAAACATCGTGTCCCTTGTCTCCTGTTACCATCCGCCTAGACGCACAGTTCGGGACCCCCTACCCGAGATCCGCCGGTTTTGACACCGACAGTCGTCCTGCCCGATCACTTTCGATCACAGGGACCATCTGACCAGTATCCGTCATGGCGGTTCAGCCGCACTGGTGTTGGACCCAATCATTGATGGATTCCATCTCATGCGAGTCTTCATGGACGGCGGCAGCAGCCTGAACCTGCTCTATCAAGATACAGTGCGGAAAAACCACCTTTAAAGGTGTCATCCCAGGTGTAGAGGCCCGGTGTACGGGCTCAATCACATTGGAAGTGGTCTTCGGATCCCCGGATAATTTCCGAAGCAAAGATTTGATCTTCGATATCGTCCCCTTCCGCAGCAGCTATCATGCACTACTCGGATGAACCACATTTGCTCGATTCAATGCGGTGCCACACTATGCTTATCTCAAGCTCAAGATGCCCGGACCACATGGTATCATAACAGTCAATGGAAACACGGAACGCTCCCTCCGTACTGAGGAGCACACCACTGCCCTTGCAGCAGAAGAACAAAGTGGCCTTTTCAGGCAGAACCTTAATTCGGCGGCCAAGCTCCCGGACACCGTCAAACGACTCCAAACTACCCTGCAGCAGGACAGTCCACCGCGTCAAGAGCTTGCCTAGAAAATCGGCCTCCATCCCAATCCCGACCAAATAGTGGCATTCGTACCGCGCATACATAACTACGCACTCAAAATACCTTGGGAATAGATGGAGGCATAGCTAGATCATTTTTCCACAATGCGGCTCAACCGCTCCTGGGCACACATAATTTTACATTTTTTTCTTTCTTTTCAGGTTTCTCTTTTCCAGGCCTTTACTGGTGACCTGATTCCGAACCTATCAAAGGATGGACATACCAAGGCGGGAAGCAGTTCGAACACGCAAGGGAATATCTAGATGTTCTTCTCGATGATCATTCTATCTATCTTCGGATCCTCAAGCAGCTCCCCCTGGTCCTAGCAGGTTAAACAATCATATTGTCTATCGCACTATCTGTACACATGAACTTCGACATATTATTAAATTAAAATAAGAACAGTTTACGGACCAATTTATATGACATTAACTTTCTATTTCATTTTTTCTTGATATTTTTTATCACTTGCACCTGTACACTCGGGTACGCCTTGATTCGCCAGGGGGCTTCATTGTGCCCCATAATACGGCAAGAAAGTCTGGACACTTTTACAGTTGTTCGGCGCACGAACTTATAGCATTATATGCATCGGCTTCGAATCATGTATTGGGTCAATAGTTGGGTTGCCTGGCTCCTGTGCTTGCTACCTTACATTCCGCTATATCGGCTAGGGTAGTAAAGGGGGAACTACTGTGATTGTGTCCCGGTTCTTCCGGACGAGCACCTCAGTAGAGAAAGCCAAAAACTGACTGTCATGATGCGGCGAGAGCCGGTCAGCTGTTCGAGAGGTTACAAATCTTTAGCCATTTCTTCCGCATTGTGCGATGAATCGGTTTTTACCCGATTAGGTGTTTAAAGCACCCCCAGTTCAGAATTACGAACACTAGGTGTTGCACCTTAATTTTTATTGTCAAACTCCTATGGCTAAGTGAGGGTGATAAAGCCTTATAGTTGCTACCTCTTGAGCATGCGTGTTTTTCCCTTGCAGAGGAAAGGGTGATGCAGCAAAGTAGCGTAAGTATTTCCCTCAGTTTTGAGAACCAAGGTATCAATCCAGTAGGAGGCTCCTCAAAAGTCCCACGCACCTACACAAACAAACAAGAACCTCGCAACCAACACGATAAAGGGGTTGTCAATCCCGTCATGGTAACTTGCGAAAGTGAGATCTGATAGAGATAATATGATAAGATAAATATTTTTGGTATTTTTATGATATAGATTGGAAAGTAAAAGATGCAAATAAAAGTAGATGGAAAACTTATATAATAAAAGATAGACCCGGGGGCCATAGGTTTCACTAGTGGCTTCTCTCAAGATAGCATAATTATTACGGTGGGTGAACAAATTACTCTCGAGCAATTGATAGAAAATTGCATAGTTATGAGAATATCTAGGCATGATCATGTATATAGGCATCACGTCTGCAACAAGTAGACCGACTCCTGCCTGCGTCTACTACTATTACTCCACACATCGACCGACTCCTGCCTGCATCTAGAGTATTCAGTTCATAAGAACAGAGTAACGCATTAAGCAAGATGACATGATGTAGAAAGATACACTCATGCAATATGGTATAAACCCCATCTTTTTATCCTTGATGGTAACAATACAATACATGTTGTTTCCCCTACTTTCACTTGGATCGAGCACCGCAAGATTGAACCCAAAGCTAAGCACTTCTCCCATGGCAAGAAAGATCAATCTAGTAGGCCAAACCAAACTGATAATTCGAAGAGACTTGCAAAGATAACCAATCATACATAAAAGAATTCATAGGAGATTCAAATATTTCTCATAGATCAACTTGATCATAAACCCACAATTCATCGGATCTCGACAAACACACCGCAAAAAGAGTTACATCAAATAGATCTCCAAGAAGAGGAAGGAGAACTTTGTATTGAGAATCAAAGAGAGAGAAGAAGCCATCTAGCTAATAACTATGGACCCGAAGGTCTATGGTAAACTACTCACAACTCATCAAAGAGGCCTTGGTGGTGATGGAGAGGCCCTCCATGGTCGATTCCCCCTCCGGCGGAGCACCGGCGAAGGCTCCAAGATGGGATCTCGCGGATACAGAAGGTTGCAGTGGTGGAAATAATTTCTCGTGGTGTTCCTGGATGTTTTCGGGGTACATAGATATATATAGGTGAAGGAAGTCGGTCAGGGGAGCCATGAGGGGCCCACGAGGCAGGGGGTGCACCCACCCTTACTGGGCGCGCTGGCCACCCTCGTGGCCGCCTCGGCTGCTTCTTGACGTACACTCCAATTCTCCTGGATTGCTTTTGTTCCAAAAAAAGATCGCTCCCGACGGTTTCATTCCGTTTGGACTCCGTTTGATATTCCTTTCCTTCGATATACTGAAATAGACAAAAAAAACAACAATTTGGGCTGGGCCTTCGGTTAGTAGGTTAGTCCCAAAAATGATATAAAAGTGTGAAGTGAAGCCCATAAACATCCAAAACAGGTAATATAATAGCATGGAACAATCAAAAATTATAGATACGTTGGAGACGTATTAAGTATCCCCAATCTTAATTCATGCTCGTCCTCGAGTAAGTAAATGATCAAAACGGAATTTTTGATGTGGAATGCTACCTAGCATAATTCTCAATGTAATTCTCTTTATTGTGGCATGATTGTTCAGATCCAAATGATTCAAGATAAAAGCTTATAAAACATAAAAATAGTAATACTTCGAAGAATACTAGCAAATAATCATGTGCTATCAAAATAGCATAGCCAAAGAAAGCTTATCCCTACAAAATCATATAGTTAGGCCATGCTTCATATTTATCACACAAAATACCCCCATTATGCACAACCCCGATTTCAGCCAAGCAATTGGTTCATACTTTTTAACGAGCTTCAGCTTTTTCAACTCTTACGCAATACATGAGCGCAAGCCATGGACATAGCACTATGGGTGGTATATGCTGGTGGTTGTGAGGACAAAAAGGGAGAAGATAGTCTCACATCAACTAGGTGTATCAACGGGCTATGGAGATGCCCATTAATAGATATCAATGTGAGTGAGTAGGGATTGCCATGCAACGGATGCACTAGAGCTATAAATATATGAAAGCTCAACAAAAGAAACTAAGTGGGTGTGCATCCAACTTGCTTGCTCATGAAGACCTGGGGCGTTTTGAGGAAGCCCGTCATTGTAATATACAAGCCAAGTTCTATAATGAAAAATTCCCACTAGTATATGAAAATAAGAACATAAGGGACTATCTATCATGAAGATCATGATGCTACTTTGAAGCACAAGTGTGGTAAAAGGATAGTAGCATTGTCCCTTCTCTTTTTCTCTCATTTTTTTGGTGGGCTTCTTTGGCCTCTCTTTTTTCATGGGCTTCTTTGGCCTCTTTTATTATTTTTTTATTTTTATTTTTTATAAAGTCCGAAGTCTCATCTCGACTTGTGGGGGAATCATAGTCTTCATCATCCTTTCCTCACTTGGGACAATGCTCTAATAATGAAGATCATCAAACTTTTATTTATTTACAACTCAAGACTTACAACTCAATACTTAGAACAAATATGACTCTATGTGAATGCCTCCGGCGGTGTACCGGGATATGCGATGAATCAAGAGTGACATGTATGAAAATTATGAAGGTGGCCTTGCCACAAATACGATGTCAACTACATGATCATGCAAAGAGCAATATGACAATGATGGAGCGTGTCATAATAAACGGAACGGTGGAAAGTTGCATGGCAATATATCTCGGAATGAAAATGGAAATGTCATAATAGGTAGGTATGGTGGCTGTTTTGAGGAAGGTAAATAATGGGTTCATAATACCAGCGAAAGTTGTGCGGAATAATAGAGGCTAGCAAAGTGGAAGGGTAAGTGTGCGTATATCCATGGACTCACATTAGTCATAAAGAACTCATATACTTATTGTAACAGTCTACTTGCCCACGAAGCAAAATACTACTACGCATGCTCCTAGGGGAAGGGTTGCTAGGATTTAACCATCGCGCGATCCCGACCTCCACTCATAAGGAAAGCAATTAAAAGAGCATCCCATGCAACAAATTTGTCACACAACTTTTACCATACGTGCATGCTACGGGACTTGCCGACTTCAACACAAGTATTTCTCAATTTCATAATTACCCAACTAGCATGACTCTAACATTATTACCTTTATATCTCAAAACAATTATCAATCATCAAATTGATCATGGTTTTTAATGCACTTTCTATGATAGTTTTTATTATACCCAACTTGGATGCTCATCATTCTAGGACCAAATTATAACCATAGCAAATACCATACTGTTCTAAAAGACTCTCAAAATAATATAAGTTAAGCATGAGAGATCAAAAATTTCTTCAAAATAAAGCCACCGCCGTGCTCTAGAAAATATAAGCGAAGCACATACAGTAAAACTATCTAGCTCAAAAGATATACGTGAAGCACATAGAGTATTCTAATAAATTTTAAATCATGTGGGTTTCTCCCAAAAGGTGTGTACAGCAAGGATGATTATGGTAAACTAAAAAGCAAAGACTCATATCATACAAGATGCTCCAAGAAAAACACATATCATGTCTTAAATAAAAATATAGCTCCAAGTAAAGTTACCGATAAACGAAGACGAAAGAGGGATGCCTTCCGGGGCATCCCCAAGCTTAGGCTTTTGGTTGTCCTTGAATATCTTGGGGTGCCATGGTCATCCCCAAGCTTAGGCTTTTGCCACTCCTTATTCCATAGTCCATCAAATCTTTACTCAAAACTTGAAAACTTCACAACAGAGAACTCAACATGAAATCTTATAAGCTCCGTTAGTGCAAGAAGGAAAAACCACCACATAAGGTACTGCAATGAACTCATTGTTTATTTATATTGGTGTTAAACCTACTGTATTCCAAACTTCTCTATGGTTCATACCCCCGATACTAGCCATAGATGCATCAAAATAAGCAAACAACACACGAAAAACGGAATTTGTCAAAAACAGAACAGTATGTAGCAATCTGTAACTTTCTAATACTTATGGAACTCCAAAACCCTACTAAAATAGGACGAACTAGGTAATTTTTCTATTGATCTACAGCAAAAATAATCAATGCAAAAGCATGTTTCTGTGATTTACTGAATTTTTTCTCGTGCATGCAAAGTTTCTATTTTTCAGCAGAATCAAATTAACTTTCACCCAAGGTTATCCTATAGGTTCTACTTGGCACAAACACTAATTAAAACATGAAAACACATCTAACCAGAGACTAAATAAATTTTTATTACTAAACGAACAAAAATCAAGGAACAAAAATAAAATTGGGTTGCCTCCCAACAAACGCTATCGTTTAACGCCCCTACCTAGGCATAAAAGAGAGAATAGATCTAAGTATTGCCATCTTTGGAATTCAGAAAGGTATAGGTCAATAGTTGGGTTGCCTGGCTCCTGTGCTTTCTACCTTACGTTCCGCTATATCGGCTAGGGTAGTAAAGGGAGAACTACTGTGATTGTGTCCCGGTTCTTCCGGACGAGCACCTTAGTAGAGAAAGCCGAAAACTGACTGTCATGATGCGGCGAGAGCCGGTCGGCTGTTCAAGAGGTTACAAATCTTTAGCGATTTCTTCCGCATTGTGCGATGAATCGGTTTTTACCCAATTAGGTGTTTACAACACCCCCAGATCGGACTTACGAACACTAGGGGCTGCGCCTAAATTTTTATTGTCAAACTCCTATGGCTAAGTGAGGGTGATAAAGCCTTATAGTTGCTACCTCTTGAGCATGCGTTGGTTTTTCCCTTGAAGAGGAAAGGGTGATGCAACAAAGTAGCGTAAGTATTTCCCTCAGTTTTGAGAACCAAGGTATCAATCCAGTAGGAGGCTCCTCAAAAGTCCCACGCACCTACACAAACAAACAAGAACCTCGCAACCAACGCGATAAAGGTGTTGTCAATCCCTTCACGGTAACTTGCGAAAGTGAGATCTGATAGAGATAATACGATAAGATAAATATTTTTGGTATTTTTATGATATAGATTGGAAAGTAAAAGATGCAAATAAAAGTATATGGAAAAGTTATATGATAAAAGATAGACACGGGGGCCATAGGTTTCACTAGTGGCTTCTCTCAAGATAGCATAATTATTACGGTGGGTGAACAAATTACTGTCGAGCAATTGATAAAAAAGTGCATAGTTATGAGAATATCTAGGCATGGTCATGTATATAAGCATCACGTCTGCAACAAGTAGACTGACTCCTGCTTGCATCTACTACTATTACTCCACACATCGACCGACTCCTGCCTGCATCTAGAGTATTAAGTTCATAAGAACAGAGTAACGCATTAAGCAAGATGACATGATGTAGAGGGATAAACTCATGCAATACGATATAAACCCCACCTTTTTATCCTCGACGGCAACAATACAATACGTGTCGTTTCCCCTACTATCACTGGGATCGAGCACTACAAGATTGAACCCAAAGCTAAGCACTTCTCCCATGGTAAGAAAGATCAATCTAGTAGGCCAAACCAAACTGATTATTCGAAGAGACTTGCAAAGATAACCAATCATACATAAAACAACTCACAGGAGATTCAAATATTTCTCATAGATAAACTTGATCATAAACCCACAATTCATCGGATCTCGAAAAATACACCACAAAAAGAGTTACATCGAATAGATCTCCGAGAAGAGGAAGGAGAACTTTGTATTGAGAAACAAAGAGAGTGAATAAGCTATCTAGCTAATAACTATGGAACCGAAGGTCTGTGGTAAACTACTCACAACTCATTGGAGAGGCCTTGGTGGTGATCGAGAGGACCTCCGTGGTCGATTCCCCCTCCGGTGGAGCACCGACGAAGGCTCCAAGATGGGATCCCGCAGATATAGAAGGTTGCGGCGGTGGAAATAATTTCTCGTGGTGTTCCTGGATGTTTTTGGGGTAGGTAGATATATATAGGCGAAGGAAGTCGGTCAGGGGAGCCACAAGGGGCCCACGAGGCAGGGGACGCGCCTACCCTTACTGGGTGCGCCGACCACCATCGTGGCTACCTCGGCTGCTTCTTGACGTCCACTCCAAGTCTCCTGGATTGCGTTTGTTCCAAAAAGATCGCTCCCGAAGGTTTCATTCCATTTGATATTCGTTTCCTTCGATATACTGAAATAGGCAAAAACGGCAATTCGGGCTGGGCCTCCGATTAGGAGGTTAGTCCCAAAAATGATATAAAAGTGTAAAGTGAAGCCCATAAACATCCAAAACAGGTAATATAATAGCCTGGAACAATAAAAAATTATAGATACGTTGGAGACGTATCAATAGTCCGATTGCCTGGTTCATTGCGCTAAACACCTCCTTTAAGGACCAAACCCTGGAGTAAAGAGTGTTTAGATTGATCCTGAACACCCCCATACTTCCTATTTGGGGGCTGAAGCCGACGAGTGGACAACTCTCAGATTTAATATAAAGAGGTAAAATTTTAATAACAAGCATTATATTACATAACGATCTTGTTTCATATTACAGCACAGGATAACATGAATATATTCATGGAAATATAATATCCTTGGCACATTGCTCTGCCACAATGCGGGATCCCTCCAAGACACTGTCATAGTACAGCTCGGGCATGCGGTGCTCCTTGCCCGCAGGCGGGCCCTCGGTCATAAGCTTCGCGGCGTCCATCTTCGCCCAGTGCATCTTGACTCGGGCGAATGCCATTCGTGCGCCTTCAATGCAAACAGACCGCTTGATAGCATCAAGCCGAGGGCAGGCATTAACCAGCCGCTTCACGAGCCCGAAGTAGCTGCTGGGTATGGCTTCGGTAGGCCATAGCCGGATTATTAAATCTTTCATCGCTAGTCCGGCCACCCTATGCAGTTCGACCAGCTCTTTTAGCTGATCGCTAAAGGGCTCTGGATGTTCTGGCGCAAGATATTGCGACCAAAACAGCTTCTCCGTGGAGCCCCCCTCTTCGGCTTGGAAGAATTCCACGGCATCTGAAATGCTGCGCGGCATATCTGCAAACGCCCCTGGAGAACTCCGAATTCAGGTCAGTAAAAGTAACCTTTTCTTCACATATTTTCTCTGCATAATAAAGGCCTTACGCGCCACGATTTTTCTGGCCTCCTCGATTTCCTAGAGGGCGCCTTGGGCTTCAACCCGGGCATCGTGTGTGTTTTGACGGGCCTTGGTGAGCTCGTACTCTTTATCCACAATATTGTGCACCAAGGACTCGCACTTTTTCACGGCTTCCTGGAGATCTTGTCGGACCTCCTGACCCTGGCCTCGTGCTTTTCACGAGCGGCCTGTTCCTTGGCCGCCTTCTCCTCGGCCTCAGCTAGCACCTTCTTGAGAGCCTTGACCTCGGGCGCTGCTCCTAATAAATATCACGACATTTTTCATTCAAAACAAATTATTCATCCTTCCTGAATATAGGCAAGGTTATTAAATACCTTGGTTATCCTCCAGCTGTTTCTTTACGTGGCCGAGCTCTTCCTCAGTCCGCTCCAGACTCTGCTTCAGTCAGGAGACCTCAGCAACATGGGAGATCGCAGCCAGTAATGACACCTGCTTATTCGCATAGACATTTCATAGTTAGTCTCCTGCGAAACTTATTTGATCCTCTGTCCAGCTTTTCTTTTCGAACACCAAATAGTGTATCAGGGGCTACTGTCTGTAATGTGACATTCTTTTTATATATTTGCATTGCTTACCTCAAAGCCGGTTAGAAGGCTTGTGCAGGCTTCGGTCAGCCCGCTTTGCATGGACTGAAACTTCCCAATCACCGTGCCCATAAGGGTGCGGTGCTCTTTAACGATGAAAGCGCCTTGCAGCGCTTCCAGCAAAGTATCTGGTGCCTCTGGATGGATAGAGGTCACCGGTGGAATAGGTGCACCTCCTTCTCTTGAAGGAGGATGATGGCCGTATGGGTCTCCGGAATTGTATTAGGCTAGGGGCCAAACTTGATATGGCCCCCATCGTCAGTATCCATGGGGGTTGGATCCCCCGTGTGTCCGGCCACCGAGGTTTTACCCTCCGGCGCCGCCCTGACGGCCTCCTGAGCCTCTCCCTGGCCTGGCGTCCTTTGCGACGACACCCCAGTGTTATCCATGGCCTTGGGAGAGGACACCGCCAGAAGGGTCCCGCTGACCATCGCCTCCGGCTCCAGCGAATCCTCCGATGAGGATCGCTCGAGGTTGGACCGAGCCGGACTGCAAATATGTGACTCAAGACGTTAATACTATACAGTAGTGAGGCCGGATATATGAACATGCCCGGGTTTTTTAGTACTCACGATTTAGCCAGGGTCTTGACCCTGGGAGTCCACTCCGAGCTGCTGTCGGTAGCCGCGATGGAGTCGTCCAGAAGGGAAGCTTTCCCCTTCTTAGACACTTCGGCCTCCAAACGCGTGGAGGCCGTCCTTTTCTTTCTCCCTCTTGC